>NC_081182.1:212965007-213265007 GCF_029867415.1 Vicia villosa | reverse complement strand
GCCTAGTTGGCAAGGGAAAAGTGCACAACACTTTGGGAGATTTACTTCACCATAGACCGCTTCCGGATGGACACCTGAAAGTATCCGTTGATGTTGTATTAGATCATGATGTGGTGCTACCGGTACCTAACATGGTCTCAGAGACAACATTGCTGCGAGATGCAATAGGGTCATTTGTTGCAAGGCCCTCGGAGCTCATTATCATTGGTGATGAGGTATATTGAAAACCATTATGAATCATTTAGTTTTCGAATGTCAATTCTGAACCATTACGTTAATTATTTTTTACATTTTAATTTTAGACTGCTCCTACAAAACCCACAATTAAGGGTAAAGGGATTTTGCAGGAGGACGAGTCTGTTGCATCACTAAAAGAGGTACATTTAAAGTGTTAATATATGATCTGAATCTAAAACTGCATGATTTTATAATTTACCTAAGTTATATGATTTTTAGGTATCTGCTCGGGGGTCACAACAAGTGACGCAACAAGTTCGTAGCGTACCACCCAAGGAAAAGGGTCCTCCGAAGCCAGGGGCAAAAAGAGGTGCTTTTGTGGCTCGATATCGGCAGACGCTCATAACACTTATTGATATGTCAGATTTGACGACAGGTGCTTTCCGTGAAATTAACATGGATGAAGTTGTCTTTGGTATTGAATTCCTCGAAAATATTGCACTAGATGACATGCATGATATTTTTACGCATGACCAACTAGGCGTCGATAATATTCACTCATACATCCGGTAATCCGATGAATATATTATTTAATTATTTGAACAATTTATTTACACATTTCAATGAAAATAATCTAATGTTTTTTATGTTTTTATTTAAGGTTGTTGTATGACAAAGTGTTGCGCGGAACTGAATTGTCAAACAGATTCCATTTCGTGTCTTCCGCCCATTGCAGCGGACAGACAATTGCTACGGAACCGGAATAAGTTAGACAGCGCTTAGTCGATAGATTCCTGATCACCGGCAATACAGAAAGCCTGTTTCTTTGGGCGTATAATACCCGACCAGTAGGGTTAGTTTCTCATTCTTGGTTCATCTAATCTTTGTTTCATTTTCGTAGCAAAATTTTCATATAAACTTTTGTTTTAATTTATAGAGCACATTGGTTGTTGCTTGCTATCAACCCTATAAAAGAAGTGGTATATTTTCTGAATTCGGTAGATGGTGAGTGGACCAATTATCCAGCTATGAAGTCAATGATTGATACGTAAGTGAGATCGTTCTAAATATTCGTGTATATTTATATATTTAATTATTTGTGAGATTGATCTAAATATATGCTTTTATATTTTTGTTAGATCAATACAAGTGTTCCAAAGTCAAAGAGACGCACAGGTATCTCGGACTAAATCAAACAACATTACTTGGATCAAAGTGCAGGTACATTAATTTTCATAATTTTGCTTATAATAGTTATGCTACTTGATAAAACAAGACAACTATAAAATCTTATTTGTTTTTCTATGTAGTGTCTGCAACAACGAAACAGTTATGATTGCGGATACTTTGTTTTGAGGTTTTTGAAAGAAATCCTTCAAACGAATCAATTAGAGATTCCAATCACGGTATGGATTTATAACATAACATAATTTCTTATAATTTATTACATTTAAATAAATCATTCATATTATGTTTTTGTTATGTAGTACTTTGATGACTTCTATGTTGCTTCTTACACGAGACTTAAGTTGGAAGAAATCAAAGAGGAATTGTGTCAATTTTATATTCAGCAACTATTCATATAGGTACGAATACATTATTGTGTGAAAAGTTTTATGAATACATTACTGTGTGACGGAATTTGATAATGACTTTGTGTTTGAGTTTCTTTGGTGGATGTTGGTTCATTTTGCTTAATATTAGTTGACGATGATGACGTTGTTATATGAATCAAGTTTGTTTTTGTTGTTGTTAAGTGGTGCTGATAGTTTGATTTGAGACTGGATTGATGACACATTACATTGGTGGACTGAGTTGCAAATCACATGAAATTGTTGCTAATAATATTGTTGATGTTACTGAATCACAATTTGTTTTCTTGGAAAATTTGAAGTATAGATGTTGGAGCCTTTAATTGTGTTTGAGCAAAGTTAGTTTAATTGACCGTGTTGTTTTGTTCATACTTTGTAGGACCAGGACCGTGCGCTCGTCGGATTTTTTATATTTCGGGCTTATATTCTGATTTAGTTATTGTTAGAGATGAGTTAGTTATATGTATCTGATTTAGTTTGTTTGAGATGAGTTAGTTACATGTGAATTGAACTATAATGGTGTATATATATTATTTTGGATTATAATGGCATTATATTGTTTTGATTATGGTTGAAAATATTACAGGTTGAAAATATATTACAGGTCGAAAATAAATATAGGTTGAAAATATTACAGGTTGAAAATATATTACAGGTCGAAAATATTACAAGTCGAAAATAAATATAAATTACAGGTCGAACTGGGAGGCTTAAATTACAGGTTGCACTTTAAAATACTGCGTTTAGCAACGACAGCGCTTTCAAAAACGCTCTTAAAGGCCTACCTACGAAAGCGCTTTATAACTAAATGCGCTGCCTAAGATAAAAAAAAGCATAAAAGATAAAAAAAAATGCGCAACCTATGAAAGCGCTTTTTGGAAAAAGCGCTGCTATAGGAGATGCTACGAGAGCGCTTTTTTGAATAAAAGCGCTGCTATAGGGGAGGCTACGAGAGCGCTTTTATGGAAAAGCGCTGCTATAGGGGAGGGCTACGAGAGCGCTTTTATGGAAAAAGCACTGCTATAGGGGAGGCTACGAGAGTGCTTTTGGCATTTCAAAAGCGCTGTCGTTACCTACGACAACGCTGGCTTTGGCAACGCTTTTAAGCGCTCTAAAAGACCAAAATAAGCGCTGTCGTAGCCCTTGTATGGCGTAGTATATTTCAGTCTTTTGCTACCTAAGAATGGAGTCAAACCCAACCAGACTGAATTCTAGCTGTAAATGAGATGTTAATCTTTAAATTATTCTTCTAAACAAAAGGATATTATATACAAATTTGTGTAACAGCATATACATGCATATGAAACAAACACACAACTTAAGCCAACTCAATATTCCCATAAAAAAATATTAATTTTTCATATAGTCAGTCACAGCCGCAAATTTCCCATTAATGCATTTATAAGTAAGCTTAAGAATGTTGCTATGTGGATCCAAACACTTGTTTTTCTTGCACACGTTCAAGTAATTAGGCTTCAACTTTCTGAATTATTAAGTAATACAATTTTTTCTACTAGATAGGATTTTATTCATATATATTCAATTAAACATTTTTTGCAATTGCATTAATATTTTGTATATGTGTCATTCTTCATTATCACTTTCAATTCATTCCACACGTTTTTAACCTTCACACTCCACCTACAAAAAAAAAAATCATCAATATATATACACATATCTAGCTTTAATTCTCATAAGTCAATACCAAATACAAATCAACAAAGTCATAATCTATACACATAAACTCTTATTATTTCTAAACACTTCAATAATTATTCTTCATTATAATTATGGAAATCTTTGGAAAAACATTCTATATACTCTTACTATTTTCTTCTATTTTCTCCATAGTCTCATCAAGAAAAGAATCTTCCTCAAACAACATAGATTGGTGGTGTAACAAAACACTGTAACACCCTTCTAAACCCCGCGGCAAATTAAATAAGTTTATTCAGAGTGCATGAAAAGGGTGTCACAATTCAAAATAAATTAAAAACATCGTTCAGTCATGTCATGCATTCACTGAGGCAATTCTCATTAATTAAAACAATTCATGTCTACACAGCGGAATTAAATCAAACAGATTAAGTTTAACATCTTTCAAACTAATCCTTCAAACATCAAAACATAACTAGAGTTATCAAAACTTAAACTCTAAACATTCACGTCCCCAGTGTTACAACTATCAGAGCATGACACCTGACGCTACCTAAACAACTGACTCATGAGCTAATCCTCACCGAGTCGAACAGCCGCTATCCTCAATCTGAAAATGATCAACAGTAAGGGTGAGTCTCATTCACAATTAAACAATGTTATCAGTTCATAAACGACAGAACATCAACAATATAATATTCACCCAACATCAACATATATTCAGGCAAGTTTCATCATCATAAACAACCAACACATCATCAATATTTATAACACTGGAAAACCTCCAATCATGTTATAAAATCATGCATATGAATGCAACTGACACTATGCATGTGGTACCAACATCATCAAATGGGAATAACCCATGACCGATCCAACATCATCAAGATACGGCGCTGCCGGCACAGATTCCACACAATGGGAATCATGCCCTTCACTGATCCAACACACCCTTATGGATACAGTATCACCAATGAACATGAATGAATGCAAACATATATGAACATACTTATACCATCGTCAAGTCTATGAGTAACATCATCTAATACTCATTTCATCATCATCATCATCATCATCATCAAGTATGTTTATATATATGCATCATTCAATCACAATAACATCATTAGACATCAAAACAATCACCACATGATCACATTATCAATATTATAATGATCTTATCACAACATCGCCACTTCAATCATATGAACAACATTATCATATCTTGACTCATCACACAATGCACACAACAATAATACATTCCACAATTATGTACTAAGTACGTCAAATCCACACAACGACAACATGAGATTTACATCATCATAATACTACGTCTAACACATTCATCACAATTCAACATATTGAATTATCCACCATTGGTATAACATACATTAATCATGTAACAATCACAACAATACATAGAAATTATCATTCATCAATTCCATGTATCACAATTAGCACATAATACACAATCTTCATATATGTTATTCTTAAATAACCTTAATCCATGGCATACACAGATACAATTACATGTCATTTTCAAATAACATAATAATTAAATTATCTAGTGCTAATTAATTTATTTTATTCATAAAGAGCATTCCGTTAGCTTTCTAGTGCTTCGAACGGCACCCAAAACGGACTTACGGATCAAAAGTTATGAGTTTTATAAAAACAAGTATTTTTCAAAACGTACAGTGGTAACCGA
Organism: Vicia villosa; assembly: GCF_029867415.1. Classification (NCBI taxonomy): domain Eukaryota; kingdom Viridiplantae; phylum Streptophyta; class Magnoliopsida; order Fabales; family Fabaceae; genus Vicia; species Vicia villosa. Next base: position 213,259,877 of record NC_081182.1, on the reverse strand, counting down.
TTACCCAAACACCAGTAATCGGTTACTGAAGTTCAAAATCCCATATTTGCTGTTTTTACTATGGGTAATCGATTACACCCCTTTCGGTAACCGATTACTTCGTACCTGCAACCCAAAAACCAGTTTTCAGCACCTTGAATCCCCCCAAACATCCCCCAAATCGAACCAATACGACTGTATACGAAAAACAGAGGGATTTCACATGCAATATGAGTTATATCATCAATCAAACGACACTTTTAACATCAACAATCACTACCAACAAGTAATTACACAAAGTTCACAAAATTGAACCTAAATACCAAAACCCCAACCTAGAACATATTCTCTATCGAATCAATAGTATATGATTTCAATCCTAACGCCTACGACCCGATAATAAAGGTTAAACGGAAGAGTCCCCCCCTTACCTTAGAGTTTGGAATCCTTGAAGCTCTCTTCCTCTTCTTCTCCTCTGTCGCACTTTCATGTTCTCTGTGTTCTCCCAAATGCACTTGTGTTTCTCTTCTTCCAAAACTCTTGTTTTATGAAAAACACAACATAGCTTTAGTAAAGGCCTTATTTCTTGCACCCCCTTTCTCACTAACTACAACACTGGCCCATTACTACATATTCCAATTTTATTATTTTAATCACCGCATAATTACATAAATCCAATTAATTTAATTAAAATCCAATTAATTCCAATAAATAATTTAAATTCTAATTAAATTAATTTAAGGAAAAATATGGATGTTACAACTCTCCCCCACTAAAAGAGTTTTCGTCCTCGAAAACATACTTCAAGTGAAAAGTTTCGGATATGAGTCCTTCGTCTGACTCTCCAGTTCCCAGGTAACATTTCCCTAGTCGATCCTCAAAATTCATCTAACATAAACAACATAAAGCATGTCTCATGCATTCAATCTCAACTCATACGTTGCATATGACCCTCCAAAGGTGTACCACTTGTTATCCCTCCAAAAGGTTAACAACAATGGAATAATTGAGGTACAACCCACACAATACGCCCAATGACTGAATAAGACATGAATAGTCAACCAAACGCGTACTCATAGTTGTACACTATCCTTCATCTTACCATCTCGAAATCAAATTCATTTTCAAACCGAAAGAGAAACCAACGTCCACGTCCGCAAGATGTGTAGTATTTCTTTAACCCCTCCATCATAGAAATTATACATACGCACTAGGATCTCATCCTAGAAAGCGAGATCAAAACCTCATTTAGGACAAGGATCTTTCCACAATCCTATCCGCCCTTCTCAATATCCCACTACTTAATAGCACTGTCATCATGACATTAACTTATCTGCATCTTTCAACAAGGTCATCACTCAACACTAATATAGATTTTCGCTACACACATCTGTGTAATATCATTCCTTATCCATAGCATGATTATACCCGATCTACACTGCAGTAATGCATTCCATCTACCGAACGTACCATCCTTAAACATACTTTCCCGTCTGAGCGATAAAATAATACTTACACTTTTCACCAACTGCTTCCTTCAAGAACTCAATAAGCATATCCCTATACCATTTAATTTCCACTATCTGACTCCTCTCGAGTCACACCAGCAATTATCTAACCCGTTATAGTCCGCTTTCGCTGCACTACTCTGGTTACTCGTTACAACTATCATTACCAATTAGATTTCTGAGTTTTACCCAATTCCGACTCTCTTTACTCATTCGTTTAAAATCTTCCTTTACCATACATGGTACTAATTTACCACTTAGCAATATTTGCACGCACTCAAAATAAATTCCTGAGTTACTACATCTATTAAAACATTCCAACCATCAGAACGAGTACACACAAGTAGTTATAATTACACTAATCTGCCTCAATATACCATTGCTTACAAAATAGCTCAAACTGAGTCCCACTCTCTCTTAAGAATCAAATCAACTTCGTCCTTCATAAAGTATAATTCCTCATTATATATATCTGGAATCTACAATATCACCTAAATAACAGCACAAAATTATTATAGTACCATATGGTATCAACTCACCGTCTTAACTTCGCCGAATACATACTCGTTAACTACGTACAACCACAATAACATACTCATCATCTTGGAAATTATTCAAAAGAGTCATAATCTTCCGGCACGGCATCCTTACATCCACTAGATTCTAAATCCAACATATAGATTAATTCATTTCTCTACGTAGGCTTTAGACATATTATTTCCTCACTGTCTACTAGTAGTACCCATAACACTACCCTACATCACACTTTCATTGTGCGACTCCGATTACCTGTCTTAAGTCATCGTCCAATATGTCGCACTCTTTCACATTCATTTCTTCATAAGTTCACACAACATGGTGAGTGATTATTCTCACGGCTTAGTATTCATCACAACATATACCATTAAGGTAACAAAACAAGCTTATCTTATCGATATGATTTCTTCTACTATCAACAAGAGATTAAGGGTGATCAAGTCCTCAATTTGTCAATAGATAGCCGACAACCATATGTAAGCATAAACCGTCGTTACTACATAATAGTGTCCTTTTCGAGTTTGCACTCAAACTCATTAACATCGTCATAGTTCAATAATTCACTTTGAGTCTTTACAACTCGCGCACTTTCCTCTTATTGGATCTTATCGGTGAGACACCGACGTCCAAACATTTTACACAATCCGCTTCATAGTCACTGATATACTTGTACATAACTATTCATCTCGTTCCAAATCAAAATCCTCCTCTTAGCAAAAGACCGCGACAACATTCATAACTCGTGGTTTTACTCTAAATTCCATGACATCTTTCGCGCCCAATGTCATTCCACTCGACATCTCAACAAAGTCTTCCTCACATCAATAGGTGTTAAAAGTTCCCTACAATTCTCCTTTTATACTTGTCGTTACTTTGGCCTCCCAAATACGACTCCAAGAGTTCTAAAGTTTATTTTATCTTTACTACTAAGTCTCTTCTCACTAAAATCCATCGGCACTCAAATCATCTTTATTACCGAACATCTCATCAACTTATTCATCAACCATGTTCCACTCATCTTTGTTTCAAATGATTGCGGTAGTAGGCATTCCTATTCAACAAGTTTCACTCTTCCTTAACCGACTTCACAATATCTCCTTATAGGATCAATCTACTGTATTTATAACTCTCCCATAAGGTAGAACATAATTTCACCTCTTCGTAGGTTCAAACGACACATTAATCCGACACTCGGAACTCAAGATATGAATTTTCCAATCATTATCCAAAAATGCAATATCGACATCATGCAGCGACGCTCTATACGGTATTCCCAAAAAATTTCAAATGGTACATTCAATTCTTAAAATTACTTCTCAACAAACCTTCTAATTATTCCTTCAATCCGTTCCACTCTGACACTGACATCCCGTGCAGTACCAATAAACAAATCTAGTTATAAGAACAAGAGTAACCGTAACTTCACCTCTTTCCAACTTCATCCCGTCACAATTAATTATGTTACAGCTGCTGCAACTATTTTTATAACAAAGTTCATCTCGTTATCTTTCCGTCGCTTCAAACGGAACTCAAATCGGATGTCCAGAACTCCAGTTATGAATTTTCGAAGTTTTGCAGCTATTCAACAATTTTCCTGCGTTTTGCTTACGAAAATCTCACTTCAAAACTCATCCTCTTCAACTCAATCACGTCCCAAACAGTCCCTTATCATATCTCTTCACTTCCAAACATTCTTATAACTTGAGCAACACATCACATCGCCGAAGTGCGATTTCCGGAACATTACGACAGCAATCCTCTTTGCAAACTTGCAGCTGAACCTCTTCCGAGTCGTACGGCTACTCAACTGACAACTTTGCAGTACACCAGCAGAGCTGATACATTGCAACTTTCTAATTTCCTCTCCTACAAATAATCATCAATTACCTCTAATCATCTTCCTTCAGGATGTTCCAACTCGATTATCAGTCAAGTCTTAATTTTAAGTCACCTTCGATTCGGGAAACAACAACTCCAACAACGCTTGCATTATTGCCCATAACAATCTACTGAACCAATCATATTACAACTGAAACGTAACCGAGAAGTGAATCCTCTCCCCCACTTGTTTCAATCCAACACCTGCAACAAACAACCAAGTACCAACAGTGATTCACTCACATGTCGCGTACCAAGGGATAATATGCCGACAGTATTCAACTGTCGCGCAACTCAACTGACTCGACAATTGGCCGGACGGACCGACCTGCTCTGATACCACTATTGTAACACCCTTCTAAACCCCGCGGAAAATTAAATAAGTTTATTCAGAGTACATGAAAAGGGTGTCACAATTCAAAATAAATTAAAAACATCGTTCAGTCATGTCATGCATTCACTGAGGCAATTCTCATTAATTAAAACAATTCATGTCTACACAGCGGAATTAAATCAAACAGATTAAGTTTAACATCTTTCAAACTAATCCTTCAAACATCAAAACATAACTAGAGTTATCAAAACTTAAACTCTAAACATTCACGTCCCCAGTGTTACAACTATCAGAGCATGACACCTGACGCTACCTAAACAACTGACTCATGAGCTAATCCTCACCGAGTCGAACAGCCGCTATCCTCAATCTGAAAATGATCAACAGTAAGGGTGAGTCTCATTCACAATTAAACAATGTTATCAGTTCATAAACGACAGAACATCAACAATATAATATTCACCCAACATCAACATATATTCAGGCAAGTTTCATCATCATAAACAACCAACACATCATCAATATTTATAACACTGGAAAACCTCCAATCATGTTATAAAATCATGCATATGAATGCAACTGACACTATGCATGTGGTACCAACATCATCAAATGGGAATAACCCATGACCGATCCAACATCATCAAGATACGGCGCTGCCGGCACAGATTCCACACAATGGGAATCATGCCCTTCACTGATCCAACACACCCTTATGGATACAGTATCACCAATGAACATGAATGAATGCAAACATATATGAACATACTTATACCATCGTCAAGTCTATGAGTAACATCATCTAATACTCATTTCATCATCATCATCATCATCATCAAGTATGTTTATATATATGCATCATTCAATCACAATAACATCATTAGACATCAAAACAATCACCACATGATCACATTATCAATATTATAATGATCTTATCACAACATCGCCACTTCAATCATATGAACAACATTATCATATCTCGACTCATCACACAATGCACACAACAATAATACATTCCACAATTATGTACTAAGTACGTCAAATCCACACAACGACAACATGAGATTTACATCATCATAATACTACGTCTAACACATTCATCACAATTCAACATATTGAATTATCCACCATTGGTATAACATACATTCATCATGTAACAATCACAACAATACATAGAAATTATCATTCATCAATTCCATGTATCACAATTAGCACATAATACACAATCTTCATATATGTTATTCTTAAATAACCTTAATCCATGGCATACACAGATACAATTACATGTCATTTTCAAATAACATAATAATTAAATTATCTAGTGCTAATTAATTTATTTTATTCATAAAGAGCATTCCGTTAGCTTTCTAGTGCTTCGAACGGCACCCAAAACGGACTTACGGATCAAAAGTTATGAGTTTTATAAAAACAAGTATTTTTCAAAACGTACAGTGGTAACCGATTACCCAAACACCAGTAATCGGTTACTGAAGTTCAAAATCCCATATTTGCTGTTTTTACTATGGGTAATCGATTACACCCCTTTCGGTAACCGATTACTTCGTACCTGCAACCCAAAAACCAGTTTTCAGCACCTTGAATCCCCACAAACATCCCCCAAATCGAACCAATACGACTGTATACGAAAAACAGAGGGATTTCACATGCAATATGAGTTATATCATCAATCAAACGACACTTTTAACATCAACAATCACTACCAACAAGTAATTACACAAAGTTCACAAAATTGAACCTAAATACCAAAACCCCAACCTAGAACATATTCTCTATCGAATCAATAGTATATGATTTCAATCCTAACGCCTACGACCCGATAATAGAGGTTAACCGGAAGAGTCCCCCCCTTACCTTAGAGTTTGGAATCCTTGAAGCTCTCTTCCTCTTCTTCTCCTCTGTCGCACTTTCACGTTCTCTGTGTTTTCCCAAATGCACTTGTGTTTCTCTTCTTCCAAAACTCTTGTTTTATGAAAAACACAACATAGCTTTAGTAAAGGCCTTATTTCTTGCACCCCCTTTCTCACTAACTACAACACTGGCCCATTACTACATATTCCAATTTTATTATTTTAATCACCGCATAATTACATAAATCCAACTAATTTAATTAAAATCCAATTAATTCCAATAAATAATTTAAATTCTAATTAAATTAATTTAAGGAAAAATACGGATGTTACAAACACCACATCCTAAACCATGCAAATACTACACAACTAAAATGAACAATCATTTCAAAATCAAACATAGAGTTGAGTTTAGAAGAATGCTTGTTCAACAAGCTTTAGAACAATCTCTTTTCATGCAAAAAGAATCAAAACAAAACTCATCGGGGGAGCATAAAATTGTTCATGGTGATTGTTTGAAGCTATTCGAAAACACAATCTTTCATCTCAATCGTACACTTGAAGGATTACACAAGGGAAACAAAATATGTTCACCAAGTGATGCACAAACATGGCTCACAACTTCTCTCACAAACATTGAAACATGTAAAAATGGAGCTTTAGAACTCAATGCGCAAGATTTCAATTTCATAGTTCATAACAATGTCATTGAGATGATAAGGAACACCTTAGCCATCAATATGTATTTCTTGAAACACAACAAAGGTAATACTTTTTTAAATATTCAGAATATTATTTTTAAGTATTTACTCAACGATGATGCCTTAACTAACCGAAATTTCTTAATCTGTGTGTAGAAACCGGAGAAGGGTCATTTCCAAGTTGGTTTTCAAAGCATGAGCGGAAGCTTTTGCAATCTAAATCTTCACTAAAGTTTAATATTGTGGTGGCAAAAGATGGTTCGGGACAGTTTAAGACAGTGCAAGCTGCTTTGGATAATGCTGCTAAGAGAAAATATAAAGCAAGATTTGTGATACATGTGAAGAAAGGTGTTTATAAAGAAAATATTGAGGTTAATGTTCATAATGATAACATTATGTTGGTTGGTGATGGAATGCAAAATACCATAATAACAAGTTTTAGAAGTGTTCAAGGAGGTTATACTACTTGTAGCTCAGCAACAGCGGGTGAGTTATATTCATTTTTCTATTTGTAATTTTTCGTATCTATATATTTCATCGTGTCTGATATTTGTGTTTATGTTTTATGGATTTGAAATTTTAAATAATTATTCTTGAATGATTTAAATTCAGGTATTGATGGACTTCACTTCATTGCGCGTGATATAACCTTCCAAAATACAGCTGGTCCACACAAGGGTCAAGCAGTGGCGTTACGATCAGCCTCAGATTTGTCTGTCTTCTATCGATGTGCCATATCAGGATATCAAGATACTCTCATGACTCATGCACAACGTCAATTTTATCGACAATGCTACATCTATGGCACCGTAGACTTCATCTTTGGCAATGCCGCTGTGGTATTCCAAAATTGTAACATTTTCGCAAGAAAGCCATTGGATGGTCAAGCTAACATGATCACAGCCCAAGGTAGAGGCGATCCATTCCAAAACACCGGAATTTCATTCCACAATTGTCAAATTAAGGCAACTTCGGATCTAAAGCCCGTTGTCGACAAGTACAAAACCTATTTGGGTCGGCCTTGGCAACAATACTCAAGAGTTATGGTGATGAAAACTTTTATGGACACTTTAGTGAGCCCGTTGGGTTGGTCTCCATGGGGTGACACTGATTTCGCTCAAGGTACATTGTATTATGCAGAATACGAAAATTACGGGCCAGGCTCATCAACAAAAGACAGAGTGAAATGGCCTGGTTATCATGTGATTACAAGTCCAAACGAAGCATCAAAGTTTACTGTAACCGGGCTTCTCGCAGGCCCGTCATGGTTGTCTACTACTACTGTGCCATTCACATCTGGTCTTTGATCTTTATTAAGTTAATTATTGTAATTAATCAATTATTTGTAACTAAATTCATTGTAACTCTTATAAGAACATATTCAATATTCTTTTGACACAGGAAGTAAAATTGAAGTAGATGATTGAAACATTAAAATTTGAATGATAATACTGTAATGTAACCATCTATAAAGAATATGAATTACAGTTTGAGATGAAATATGTGTGTTAATGGCATGATTGATGTATTGTCAGCCGTGAAGCACATATTTGTGTATTTTGTTGGAGCTGAATAAATTGTTTACAGTTCAGTATTATGGTTTTTGAAAATAGCTGCAAATTTCTACTAGAAGTTACAGATTTAAATTTCTACTATTATTGTTCCGCTAAGAACCTGTAAATGAATACTGAATTGGCTAAGGGTTAAATACGTTTTTAGTTCTTATAAATATGCGACCCTGCATTTTTAGTCCCTATAAAAATTTTCCTCAATGAATGGTCCTTATAAAATTATTATGCACCTAGTTCCAGTCCCTATTGTCAAACTAATGTGTATTTTAGAATGATTATTTTGCAGACATGTTCATAATGTTTTAAAAAGTTGCTGGAAAAAAAAGAAACTCAAAATTTAATTTCTAAATTGAGATTTTTATTACTTTTATCTTTATTTTTTGAAATTTGAAAAATTCATATTTAATTTTTCTCGTTTTAAAAAATTCTAAAACTTGGTAAATAAATATTTTACAGTATTTTAAACATATATACAAAAAATTATTCAAAAATTTAAAAATTAAAGGATAATTACATAGTTTTTAAAATTTTAGAAAATAGCAGAGACTGAAATTGCATGAATAAAAATTTTAGAAGGACCATTTATTGAAGAAAAATTTTATAGGGAATAAAAATGCAGGGTCGTATATTTATAGGGACTAAAAACGTATTTAACCCGATCTAAGACTATGTTTTAGAGAAAATCTTATTACATCTCTTGAGGTTCTCAAGCATTATGTGTGCTTCTAAAATTGCCCTTATGTCTTCAGAGGTATATTTCCGGAAGTACATTTTTTTTATATAGGGCGAAAACGTTTCGTAGGTGTATCTATGGAATATGTCCGTATGTATATCTACGGAATAAATCAGGTACTAAAAAGCAGAAACCAACATTTGCAACGATAAAAACCACATCCATAAATTTAAATTGGCATTTTATTGATGATTTCAACTATTAATTAAATATTATATTTCAATAGTCCGGTGGACGCTTGCACATCTCTAAGATTTGCTCGACCGTTCTTTGCACCGTTGCTACGAATTCGAGCGGGATTTTCTCTTCGAAGTCGTAACACGTTTGCCACATCGCCAAAACATCCTCTCGGTTCTTGAGCTCAAAGTTGTTGTAAACGACGTTCTCTTCGTTGTCAACTGAAGGTGAAGAATTATCGAGTTTCACAATATTTCGTTTGTCTTTGTAAGGTAGGCAATAGCGGATTTCGTCAATGATATCGCCGAGCGAGGTGTAATCGTTGAGTTTGAACGTCCGCCCGGGTGTTCCGCTGTCACAGTAGGAGACACTTGCGTCATACCAACAGATGTTGACATCATATTGAGACATTTTTGTGTTTGTGTGAAAAACAACACAAGCAACCCCAAAAATATAGAAAACCTAGGTGAACATGGACCACCCATTTTCTGTCACAAAATTCTCCGTAGGTGTATCTACGAAAAAACTCCATAGTTTACAAATTTTGAACCTTCCGTAGATACATCTACTGAACTTTCCTTGTTAGTTTTTTTAGCAGAACCTAATAATATAGCTGAGCAATATAGTATAGTTTTGGACAAAAAATGACACTTATATTACAATGTTAAATATTGCAATGTTAACCTTCCATTAGAAATTTGAATCGACCAAAAAATGATTATATTGTAATGTAAAATAGTACTTATATTACACTTTAAAATTCAAAACAAATAAAAAAAACTGTCGCCGGCTAAATCTATTGGTGGTTCCAATTTTGAATTTTCCACATTCGCTTCCTTTTCGATGTTGTTCAATCTTTCAAATTCGTGCATCCTATTAACAAAAAGATTCTGCCACGTCTCAGCATCTACGGTATGATGAAGCGTCCATTCCGGTGACATAGGTGGTATGGGAATCCCGGTTTTATGTAAACTTGTACAAAAAGACTCGATTTTGCGAGTCATCCAATACACATGATGCGATCATATGTATTTATAGGTGGTACGGAGCGGGAAAAAGGTTTTCGAAAACCTGTATCGCGTCAAGTCAATGCACACCGTATCATATGCACATGCAATAAGATGTCCCATTTTCGGGAATCTCATCCATTTTGACTGGTGCGTAAGGGCCTAACCAAGGAACAAGAGCTTCGTAAAGTGCTTCAAATTTAACTTCCTCCCCATATAACTGCATGTACAAGTCTTTATGCGTCTTCAACTCTTGGATAAGTTGATGACGGACAAGCCTATGGCTATCCTCTCCATTACCAAGCATGGCTGAGATGGCCCGGTTACCACAATTACCGTCCCCCCCAACATTGACGATCTACTCGATGTATTAGTGCATAAAAACCGGCATCTCATCGATGAATGGAATTTTCAGTGGAATATGCATCTCTTCCATGAATGGAATTTTCGGTGAAATAGGTGCCGGAGGCGGTTTGCTTATGTTAGCTCATTTGTTTGAACTTTTTTGAGATTTTTGAGATTTATGAGTCGGTGAGTCGGGAAAAAGTTTATTGACGTGCTCACAATAAGAAGGAGCTCGTGTAGTCAAGTTGTCATTCACGGTAGGCTTCAGTTTCTTCGGAGCACCATTTCTCTTAACCGGTTGAAAAGGCGGTTTCATGTCGGTTGTTTCGGGATATCCAATCTTCCGCATTTGTTCTTTGATATGGAGTTTCATATTGTATCGGCCTTTGAAAATCTCTCTTGTATTGCTTCTGATTCGGATGTAATAGAGATATTCGATTTTTCTCCTTCGATGCAACCATCATCATCAAAACTAAGTCTTTTCCAATGAGGGATAACTTCGTCCATTGTTATTGGCTCGCCTAGTTTCATCTTCTTAGCAATAACACAAACACACGGGAGGCCATATGTTTTAAAAATAGTGCAACCATATTTTGCGCTATTGGAACCTACAGTTTCACCTCGTTTGGCTTCAAGAAAAATATAATTTAAGTCGGGCTGAGACATCTTGCCGATCAATTGAGAATAAAGAATGTTGTCCTTAAATCGATGTTCCAATACCGTAATGCTCCGACTAAATTTGGTTTGTATCTTATTATGTTGGTTTTTAATCATGAGCTTTATGGTGTCCTAAACTTGACACAAATCACCCTTGCTATTAGCCAGCCAATTTTTCAAACTAGCATGTGCCGACTCAACTCTGTTGGTGGTTGTATTTCCAAGGTGCCTAACATTATAAGTCAACGCACAGACAAACTTCTCCTTCACCTTATCAAGAATGGTGCTTTCAACATATTTCACAAAATCAGGATACTTTTCACACACTTTCCAAAATTTAATAACGGAATCGGCGTAGAATTCTTTTGTCGAAGAATTTTCAATATGAAGCCATGCATCAATTATTTTTTCAACAATCACACTAGGCTTCACCGACTTTCCACCTTCGGTCTCTACTAGTTCCGTCCCTACGGCGGATTTAACCTTACTCCTCACATTACATGTTATGTGATATCGACAAAGTAATGTATTAGAAGAAGGAAATACTTTTGACACTGTATTCATCAATGTGGTATCGTAGTCTGTAACAGTCGCCTTAGACATCTCGACTTGTTCCTTCAAAAGTGACTGACACACCTCTAATGCCCACCTAAAATTATCCTCTTTTTCACACTCCAAAAAAGAAAAACCAATGGTGTATGTCTTCTCGGTGGATGTAACACCGACTATCTCAAACAATGAAAGTTTATACTTGTTGGCCTTGTAGGTATAATCAAGAATGAGTATTGTCAAAAATGTGTTGAACAACTTTGTCGAATTCGGATGAGTTCAAAAAATATCTCGGACCGTAACTCCATCATCGCAAGTTTTGTATCGTAACACGTATTTTTTATCATCCAACGATTTCAACAGTTGTTGCATCTCAATTCTATCTCCCCTAATCGCCTTATTATTGCGGTACTGGATGTTATACACTTGCCTTATATTTGATACATTATCGGCTTCCTTACGTTTCTATGTGGCAAGTATATTTTTAGGTTGGACAAGATTCAAGGACATGTCACTAATACACGTCTTCTCTTCCGTTTTGAGTCGACATACACTAGGATGACCTTGTAACTTTGAGCACAAATTGTGGTTATGCAAACCACAAATAACACTAAATTTCCACTTCTTGCCAGCCAACATATAACCACGGATTTTAAATGGACACTCTCATTTTCTACTACCTGTGTCATCTCTTTTAATCTTCCTTAGAGGAATATGGAATTTCCCGCTTCTTTCGCATAACATTGTTATGAAAGTGTTTCTTCTTTTCGATTCATTATTCGATCTTCCTATTACAACACCAAAACCAAGATGAGCATTCCATCGTGATCATCAAACTCTTGCTTGTTAATAAAGTCACCGCCGGCATCTACCGCCTTTACGACAACCCCTTCAACATTCGGAGAAACATCGACTAAAGGAACTTATTCTTTTGAGATATTATCAAGGTACACCATACCTATTTGTAAACAATAACACAAAATCACGAGACTGCTGAAAAAATCAACACAGACATGTTATATAGATGTATCTCCGAAACGTGTTCATCTTCAACATATTCCGTAGATATACCTACGGAAGAAACGTTACATTTTTTACAAAAATTTGATGCATAATTTGAGCAATGCAACGGATAAAGATGAATGTTTACCTGAAATTTTTGTCTTCTCTAGCTCCCTTTGGTATGTTGCACCAAAAAGTTAGAGTTTTAGAGTGAAAATGATATTGATGATGTAGGGTTTTTAGGTTGTGGAGGTGAGTGTTGAAGAAGAAAACCAACAATGAGGGAGTGATCATGCTAGTTCAAACAATGTCAGATAGTTCTGTAGGTACATCTACGAAAAATTCTAGCGCTAACTCATTTTGTAGATGTACCTACACAATAATCCCTAAATTGAATTAATTTGAAGTTTTCCCAACGTTCACTAGTTTAAAATGATTCCGTAGATGCACCTCCCGGAAAAAACCAAATTTTGTCAGAAAAATGTGCTTCCTGATGTGCATCTACGAAAGCAAGAGGCATAAATGGAATTTCGCCAAGTGCCTAAGAGTTTCAAGGGGTGCATTGAGATTTTCTCATGATTTATTGGTTGGTTTTAACAATTTATAAATTATTTAGTATTATGATTTTTGTCAGTTAAACCTATAAATGATTGATTGGTTAGCTATTCTTAAAAGGTTTTTTTCGCTTAAAACATAGATACTTTCTAGCCTTGATATAACCATTTGATTTTCTAGTTCAGATATCAATCATACCCTTTCAATATATGATTGATATCTATAAGTATCTCTACTTTTGTGGAGATATACACATTTGTTGTGAAAACGATGTTCAGGAAACAAAGTACATCGGTTTCTTTATCAGCATAAAAACTACAAAGTAAGAAATAAAAAAGAGAGAAGAGAAAAAAATATTCAAAATGGTATAAAACAATGGATTCTTGATTCAATTACACATTAAGAAACAATGTTTACAATTGAATTTCAACCACACCTCTCTCTACTCTAATCAGAATTATTGAGAAGTGAGAACTACTATGCTATTGATAAAAAAACTGAACTTTAACTTTCATAAGAATGGAACTCAAACCCAACTAGACTGAATTTTAGCTCTAAAGGCGATGTTACTCTTTAAATTATTATTTTCTAAACAAAAGGATATTATTCAAGTTTTTCAAGAGATCCAAGCACTTCAAATTTCAATGGTTTTTCATCATCAAAAAGTGGGAGAATGTGAAGTCAAGACTCTCCATCTTTTTTGTTATGATGAAGACAAAGTAATAATCAAATAATCATGATAAAAGTATGGAAAAAGCCTCAAGTGCATTTAATCAAATCAAGTACTCAAAATTCATCATGTGTGAAAGTTCAAGAACACAAACACTTGCTTTGAAATTTAATGATCACAATGATGTTAAATTGCTATTGAAGAGGTGATTTGTAATTTGAAATTTCATGTATTTATATGAGCATAACACCTTTATGAATCATGGTGAAGTCATGAAAAAATATCATGAAAAAATGTCGATTTAAAATGAAAAGGTTTCATGAAGAGTGCATGAAAAGGTGTTAAAAAGTTTTTTTTTAAACGTACATGAATTTTTAAGTCGGTTTAAACGGATACCTGACTTAACAAGTTCGCAGCAATTTTGAATTTCAAATGATTATTCAAATTTCAAACAGCATCATGTTTTGTTAAGTCAGTTACCCAGACTTGAGTTAACAAGTGCTGACAGCATTTTTTTAAAAAAAAGTTTTTTATGAATTTGACTCAAAAGATTTTTATGCATGATAATTTGTCTAATTATTTGAACCAACCTAATGCAACATCAATTGATTTATCCACGTTAATAGATTATATTTGGAAGTGATTTAAAATGATTCAAACATAAAAAAATAAAATAAAATAATATTTGAAAGTGATTTAAAGTGGTTCAAATATGAGAAATAAATTTTACAATAGATGATAATAAAAATAAGCATTTTAAAATGGTTCAAATATGAGAAATAAATTTTACAATACATGATAAAAAATAAGCATTTTAAGCATTTTAACATAGATGATTTATGCATGCAAGTGAATTATGGAAAATATTGAGCACTGATTTATCAATATGAATGCATGCTTATACCTCAATAAATCAAGATCAATGATAGTCTTCAAAATATAATTCTTGAATTCTTTGATGCTAGCTTTCACACGTGATGAATCTCGAGTACTTGATTTGATTAAATGCACTTGAGGCTTTTTCCATACTTTTGTCATGATCATTTGATTATTACGCTGTCTTCATCAAAACAAAATAGATGGAGAGTCTTGACTTTATAGACATTCTTCACTTCACGGACGATACGATAATCTTTGGCAACGGGGAAATCCAGAACCTATGGAGTTTGAAGGCTATTTTTAAGGGGTTTGAACTCATGTCGGGCCCTAAAGTGAATTATGGTAAAAGTAACATTTACGGAATTAACTTGAGTTCTAGAATTTTGGAAATGTCGTCGGCTTTCTTGACTTGTGGTATATGTGTGATGTTGTTCAAATTTCTGGGCGTTATGGTTGGTGATAACCCGAGGAAGGTTGGTATGTGGAAAGAAGTGATTAAGGACTTAGGAGAAGATTGGATAAATGGCGTGGGAGAAGGTTATTGTGCGCCTAAGAAAGTATTAAGTGAAATAAGTCGGATTCAAAGAAGGTTTTTGTGGGGGTGGATGGAGGTAGACGTATTAATTGGTTTAGTTGGCGTAACGTGTGTAAATCGAAAGAGGAAGGATGGTTGGGCATTTGAGAGGTTGGTAGTATGAATGTCACGCTGCTTATGAAGTGGAATTAGCGCATCTTAACAGAGGAAAATGCGATTTGGTCGAGTTTGCTAAAGTATAGATATACTAATTCGAAGGTCAAGATGTTCGTAAATGACAAGAGTGTTATTTCAAAGGGTGATTCTATATGGTGGCGTGATCTAATTTTGATCAACGATTGTGCTGGATCGAATGGAATGTTTATTTCTGAGTTGATTAATTGCAGGGTTCAAAATGGAGAAGATATATTATTTTGGTTCACCCGATGGGCGGGGAATTAATCAATCTCGGAAGCTTACCCGAAGCTTTATGTGAAAGTTGCTAATCCTTTTATGGTTGTCGCGGAAGTAGGATGGTAGGAAGGGTCGGTTTGGGTGTGGGACGTGGGTGGGTGGCTGAAACATCAGGAAGACGACGACATGGTACTGGTGGAAATGTTACTAGATCATGTGCAGAAGTTCTGCAAAGTTAATCATGGTAGAGACGATTGTTTCTGGGCCATGGATGAAGAAGCAGGTTTCTCCGTTAAAGCTTGCGCCGAAGAATTTAGGAAAAGAGGTACGGTAGTGGGGCTGCAGTCTGATGTTTTAAGCAAACTGGGTTTTATGTGGAAGCTCAAAGTACCCTCTAAAGTTAGTATTTTTGCTTGGAGGTATATTTTGGGAAGGTTACCAACAAGAGATCAATTGAACAATAGACGTATTTTGGTAGGAGACAGGGATTGTTGTTACGCTTTCTATTTCAACGCTATGGAGAATTCCAATCATCTCTTCGTGTCGTGCCCTTTTACTAGTAGAATTTTGATTAAAGTAGGAGATTGGTTGGGAAATTTGGTCACATTGACGAATGTTGAGTTAAGGAGTTATGTGGATCACTTCGATAAAATTAAGGCGATAGATGAAAGATTAACTGTAGAAGTTATTTGGTTAGCGGTTTTGTGGAACTTGTGGATGATGAGAAATGCCATTTTGTTCAATAGTTATATTTTTAACTTTGACGAATGCTATAGTGCTATTGTACTCGTTTCTTGGAAGTGGTTTCGATTAGTTAATGTTTCTTCTACGGCTTATAATTTTCATTTTTTGAACACTTTACCTCTATCTTGTATAAAGAGGTAATTGTTTCGGTTCGTGTATCTTTCTTGTGATTAATATCATTACTTACTGGAAAAAAACAAGAAGCTAAAAATACTCAAATCTGCAGCTTCAGAACGAAGCAATTATCTCTCAACTTAGAATTCACTTTGAAAATCCAAACGATCAAAAGTGAATCCTTCATCGGTGATTTACTTATAATGGTTGTAGAAAAACGAGAAAAAGTTTTTCTCATCTTTTCTTTTTTTTAAGATGATTTTCTACTTTATTCTCTCTCTTAATCCTAAATTGACACAAATAAAATAGTATATTTGAGTCTTTTGCTGCCTAAGAATGGAGTCAAACCCTACCAGACAGAATTCTAGCTGTAAATGAGATGTTAATCTTTAAATTATTCTAGCAAAAGGATATTATATACAAATTTCTGTAACAGCATATACATGCATATAAAACAAACACACAACTTAAGCCAACTCAATACTCCCATAAAAAAATATTCACTTTTCATATAGTCAGTCACAGCCGCAAATTTCCCATTAATGCATTTATAAGTAAGCTTAAGAATATTGCTGTGTGGATCCAGACACTTGTTTTTCTTGCACACGTTCAAGTAATTAGCCTTCAACTTTCTGAATTATTAAGTAATACAATTTTTTCTACTAGATAATATTTTATATCAATATTCAATTAAACCTTTCTTGCAATTACATTAATAGTTTGTATCTGTGTCATTCTTCATTATAACTTTCAATTCACTCCACCTACAAAAAAAAAATCATCAATATATATACACATATCTAGCTTTAATTCTCATAAGTCAATACCAAATACAAATCAACAAAGTCATCATCTTATTATTTCTAAGCACTTCAATTATAATTCTTCATTAGAATCATGGAAATCTTTGGAAATATATTCTTCATGCTTTTATTATTTTCTTCTATTTTTTCAATAGTCTCATCAAGAAAAGAACCTTCCTCAAACAACATAGATTGGTGGTGTAACCAAACACCACACCCTAAACCATGCAAACACTACACAACTCAAATGAAGAGTCATTTCAAAATCAAACATAGAGTTGATTTCAGAAGAATGCTTGTTCAACAAGCCTTAGAACAATCTATTTTCATGCAAAAGGAATCGCAACAAAATTCGTCGGTGAAACATAAAATTGTTCATGGTGATTGTTTGAAGCTATTCAAAAACACAATATTTCATCTCAATCGTACACTTGAAGGATTAAACAAAATGTGTTCACCAAATGATGCACAAACATGGCTCACAACTTCTCTCACAAACATTGAAACATGTAAAAATGGAGCTTTAGAACTCAATGTTCAAGATTTCAATTTCATAGTTCATAACAATGTCATTGAGATGATAAGGAACACCTTAGCCATCAATATGCATTTCTTGAAACACAACAAAGGTAATATTTTTTAAAATATTTAGAATATTATTTTTAAGTATTTATTCAACTATGATGCCTTAACTAACCGAAATTTCTTAATGTGTATATAGAAACCGGTGAAGGGTCATTTCCAAGTTGGTTTTCAAAGCATGAGCGGAAGCTTTTGCAATCTAAATCTTCACTAAAGTTTAATATTGTGGTGGCAAAAGATGGTTCGGGACAGTTTAAGACAGTGCAAGCTGCTTTGGATAATGCTGCTAAGAGAAAATATAAAGCAAGATTTGTGATACATGTGAAGAAAGGTGTTTATAAAGAAAATATTGAGGTTAATGTTCATAATGATAACATTATGTTGGTTGGTGATGGAATGCAAAATACCATAATAACAAGTTCTAGAAGTGTTCAAGGAGGTTATACTACTTATAGCTCAGCAACAGCGGGTGAGTTATATTCATTTTTCTATTTGTAATTTTTCGTATCTATATATTGCGTTTATCTTTTATAGATTTGAAATTTTAAATAATTAGTCTTGAATGATTTAACTCCAGGTATTGATGGACTTCACTTCATTGCGCGTGATATAACCTTCCAAAATACTGCTGGTCCACACAAGGGTCAAGCAGTGGCGCTACGATCAGCCTCAGACTTGTCTGTCTTCTACCGATGTGCCATATCAGGATATCAAGATACTCTCATGACTCATGCACAACGTCAATTTTATAGACAATGCTACATCTATGGCACCGTAGATTTCATCTTTGGCAACGCAGCTGTGGTATTCCAAAATTGTAATATTTTCGCGAGAAAACCTTTAGATGGTCAAGCTAACATGATCACAGCCCAGGGCCGAGGCGATCCATTCCAAAATACTGGAATTTCATTCCACAATTGTCAAATTAGGGCTACCTCGGATCTAAAACCTGTTGTCGACAAGTACAAAACCTACTTGGGCCGGCCTTGGCAACAATACTCAAGAGTTATGGTGATGAAAACTTTCATCGACACTTTAGTGAGCCCGTTAGGTTGGTCTCCATGGGGTGACACTGATTTTGCTCAAGATACATTATATTATGCAGAGTACGAAAATTACGGGCCTGGTTCATCAACAAAGGACAGAGTTAAATGGCCCGGTTATCATGTGATTACAAGCCCAAATGAAGCATCAAAGTTTACTGTAACCGGGCTTCTCGCAGGCACGTCATGGTTGTCTACTACTACTGTGCCATTTACATCTGGTCTTTGATCATAATTAAGTTAATTATTGTAGTTAATCAATTATTTGTAACCAAATTCACTGTTCTTGGGATAAGAACATATTCAATATTCTTTTGACACTTGTTATAAGAATGTTTTCTGTGAAATTTGAATCCAAATGAACTTCATGAGAGAAAACAAAGAAGACATTTAACATGATAGAATCTGTTCTGCAATCCAAGGAGTTCAATGAATTTGAAAGAATCAACTTTGAAATTGTTCTATGAAGGTAATATTAGTTAATAATAATACTAGCTATGCAATATTACTCAAGAAGTATAGAGTATGTGTAACACTTGTTATGATCAAGGTTGTTAAAATTTCGATTTAAAACCTAAATTCCATAGATTTTACGTTTTTAGGTCAGCATTTCGTGTTAAATCGCAAGTAAAAACTTTTTTATGTAAAATCGTATTCCGGAACGATTATAAGTGATTTAAATCATTCTAAAATCGATAAAATCGTGTAAGATCTTGTAAAATAGTTGGATTTTATTCTTTGACCTGATTTTTTTTGTCACATTCATATCTTGGTTATAATTTTCTCTATTGGTTTTTTAATTTTATTCACATTCATATCTTGGTTATAATATTAAAGAATCTTTAATATTTGGAGATGGATTTAATCAAGTCGAATATGTTTTAATTTTATTCACATTCATATCTTGGTTATAATTTTCTCTAAGTTGAAGATGAAGATGAAAAGATTTGTTTTTTGTAACTTGAAAAACTTATGAAACTATTGTTTTTTTATAATCTTTTGGATATTACTTTTTATAATCTTTTTTTATAACTTTAATATAATTTTAATATGTGGTAAACTCTATGATTTTACGTTTCGATTTTACCTAGGTAAAACTAGTCAAGGTAAAAACTCGATTCTGACAACCTTGGTTATGGTGCATGTTTTGTAAGACCATGTACAATAGTTTCAACACTCAACACCCACTTTTTCAACTCCCAACACTCCACATCATTTTCTCTTTCTTCCACCTAATAACTCAACACTCATTCAACTTTTACCCTCTCCAATGGTTTTTCACTCAACACCCTACCCCACCACTTTTTATTTTCATATTCTTATTTAAATTTTATTTTTATTTTTATGATTACATAAAATTACAATTATCGATTAAAATTAAATTAAAATAATAAATACTTAACAATTTATTTTTTAATTTTTTGTAATAAAAATAATAAATACTTTATTCAGCCATTCATCTGTTGCCACGTGTCCCCTGCGTCAGCCTCAATTGTGTTGAGTTTTCTCAACACCTCTCTCTTCCAGCACACACTCAACACCTCTCTCAACACCCATTGGAGGGGATTTTGCATGTTGAGTTCAAACTCAACAGACCCATTGCACATGGTCTAAGAGACATTTGGTGTTTAGCATTGAAGGTGAATGATGGTGTAGTGCATGAGTAACACTTCTTATGGTGCATGCTTTGCAAGGGAAACTTGATGCTTTGCATGGAAGGCAAAGGACAAATACCTTCATGCATATAAGGCACATTTGGCTTACTTCTTCTATAAATAGAACCATGAGCAAAGCATTTAATACACACCACAAGAGTATTCCAATATTGAGAGAGAAAAGCATTACAACCTTGAGAGAGTTTTAAGAGAATCAGAGAGACTTCTAGTTAGTGAAATTCTTGGGTGTAATCGGGTTTTGAGTAGTGAGAGATTATGAGTGTTTGTAAACACTTTGTGTAAATTTCCTTTTTCAATAGAAAGATTTGCAGCAGCCCGGAGACGTAGGCATATTTGGTCGAACTCTGTTATCAATCTTTGTTTTTTATCTCTTTTCACTAATCTAACTTTGGGGAAATTCGACAAAGTTTCCTAACAACTGGTATCCGAGCTTTAGTTTGTTATCAACGATCCTAAGGAAGTCATATTCAAGTAGAAGCAATTGCCACAGACGAAGGAATGGTGAAAATTGAAAAGTTCAATGGTGCTGACTTTAGCTTTTGAAAGATGCAAATAGAGGATTATTTGTATCAGATAAAACTCTATCAACCTCTCACAAGAAAGAAACCAAACAAAATGAAAGATGATGATTGGAAGCTTCTCAAAAAACAAGCTCTCGGTATTATCCAATTGTCATTGTCTCGTAAAGTTGCTTTTAATATTGCAAAGAAAAGACCATTGCGAGTCTTATGGAAGCTCTTACTAGCATGTATGAAAAGCCACCAGCATCAAATAAAGTTCATTTTGATGAGGCGGTTGTTTGCGTTACGGATGGAAGAAGGCACTTCAGTTGTTCAACATCGACACAACTTAGTAGATTTCAGTTTGAATCATGTTTGACGATGAGGTACGAGCATTGATACTTATGTCTTATCTACCAAATAGTTCTAGTGCTACTTTCACCGTTGAGAGTAGCTTGTTGGGAAGTAAAAAAGTTAAAGTTTGATGATGTTTGTGATTTGGTTCTTAGCGGATAAGTCTCATGTATATACTGATGCCAGATACATGTACATGTGTTGCTGATCTTCACCATATCTTTTGAGCATTTGAGTGTGGTGCATTGATTGTACTATATAATACACTTAAAAATGTGTCGGTGTTTAAGATGAGATAGCTTGCCAATTATATGATTCTATTTCAAGTATAAAAATTTATTATGTCTTATTAATTTAGTTTTTATTGCTGACATTTGCTATTTTGTATATGTTCTTATGCAATGTTTGATATACAAGCATTCCCAGTACATTTGTGTCAAGTGTGTTAGTGGTCTTACCGTCAATGGCTCAGCACTAGCCAAGAGATGGAGGGTTAAACATTGACATCCAGACGATCATAGGAGTACAAAAGAAGGATTAATGCAATGATTGTAGACGATGTCATCTAGATGTTAGACGATGGGAAATTATCTAGAGGGGGTGAACATATCCCCAAGTTTAAAAAACCAGATTTTAACGGTTTTGAAAAATTTTAAACTATTGCGACGGAAGTTTGATATTTAGATCAAAAGCCGTCTAAATCGAACCGGTTATTGGAAACTTAATTATGCGCAACTGTCGCACGCTCGCGAAAAATGAACAGAGTCGCCACCAATATATTTATCCCATAAGGGAAAGGAATATCAGAAAACCTAACAAAGGAAGGAACAGGGTCTTGCGACCAGAGAATCAAGGTACGGGAGTCGGTTACGCGAGGGGAAGGTGTTAGCACCCCTCACGCCCATCGTACTCGATGGTATCCACCTATGTTTGTTTCTATCTAAAGGGTGTATAACTATGTCTATGTCTAAATGCGAAATGAATGCAAAATGTAGGGAAAATAAAGAATTGTACTCGCACGGGCCCTACCCCGCTGCCTACGTATCCTTTTCAGGAATCAGAGTTACCGTAGCTCGGCTAAAGATTTTCTGTTTGTTTTTGTGTTTTTTAGTTGGGCGGCGTTAACGCTCACACTCTTGCACAAGGGGACAGCCTAGGATGCAATGGAGCGGAGATAACTTGCCCTTAAGAAAAGAAGAAAAAGAGAGATTGGTTTGTGTCTTTTAGGGTAATTCCATGATGACGAGAACCCACTACAAGGTCTCGCATCACTTCCTTACTTTGTGTTAAATCTGATCATTCATTAGGTTTTTTTGAAGTGTTTTTGGTTGGTGTTTTTTATGGGGATTTTAACTTTGTGACTTAGATCATACCAAAAAGAGTTTTGTTTTGCATATTTAGAGAACGCACATCGAGGCCTACGCCACAATCGTTTCTCTAAATAACGGTTAAGAAATACATCGAGGTTTCACACCTCAATCATTTCTTCTCCGCTAAGTAAAGGAGATACAAAAAGAGTTTTTTTTTGTGAATATTTAGAGAGTGCACATCGAGGCCTACACCACGATCGTTTCTCTAAATAACGGTTAAGAAATACATCGAGGCTTCACACCTCAATCATTTCTTCTCCGCTAAGTAGGAAAGAACATACATCGAGGCCTACACCCCAATCATTTCTTTCCTACTATGAAATGTAGTAACGGTATGATCTTCATCGATATTTATTAAGTATTTTAAGAGTTGAAAAGAAAAAGAATGAAGGAAGGGAACTATTTCTAAATCTAATCTAAGTTGTCTATACCAGGAAATCGAAAATAATAAAAGAACTATGCAATTTATTAACAAAAACTATACATGGAATAGGTAAAGGACAATCAATACGCGACAAATAAAATTGAGAATTATAGCAAACAAATGATACTCATAAGCACACATGCATCCATTAATTCTATGCAAAAAAATCGGGACTAAAAATAATTCCTAAGTCTATTAGAGAGTTATTTACAAAGAAGTGTTAATCCAAGGAAATTCAAATGTATTGTGAAGAAAAAGACTTATTAAAAGGACTAAAACAATTAAGAAAAATCAACAAAATTTATGACAATTATTCACACACTCTAAAATACCCAACATCATTTTTTATACTTTTATTTGGTTTAAAAAAGGACTTAAGAAGCAAAAGAAAACAAAATTTACAAGAAAAGAAGTTTGGACTGCCTGGGGGTGCATTAGTAGTTTCTAAATGAGCTAAAACCATGTTAAATGCATTCTGGGCCAGAAACAGGAGGTGGAGGAAGCATGGGCGCGTAGAGGCCCAATCCAGGCATACATGGTGCGCCAGCAACGGAGGGGTATGATTCAGAAACGATGAGAAGGCCCAAATGCATGGCCCAACTCACCTCTCACTTCTTTCCATTTTATTATTCAGCCTGTAATCATTCTTCTACCATGTGGTTATTGACATGTAACGTGACATCAAATATTAATAATAGCATATCAATTGGTCAAGGTACTTTAAATCACTACATGACAAAATAAACTCCCAGCCACTAGGATGTTAACATCTCCATCCCCAATGATTGCACTAAGGATAAAACGGAATAAAAAACCAGTCCCTAGAGACCAATGGGTTTGCGCCACCTCAGCTGCTCGGAAAAGATAGAAAAAGAACAGATGCCGGAACCTACTGTTCCGGTCATCTTCTCCGGCACAACCTTCGCCGGAAAAACGAAATGTCCGTGAACTTCGAAGTCTACCACCTCCTGACTCAAAATTTTCCTCTGAATCCAAATCTGCACTCAGTTTTCTTTAATTCTTTCCATAAAATTCGGACTAAGCACATTTTCAAAGCCCTAACTTTGAACAACTTCCATTAGAACCTAAACTAAACACATCATCACGATTCTAATCATTCATAGAGTTAGGAGCAAGCAAACTCTACGTTCCAATCACAGTTATTTTGAGGAAGCCGAACCTACTCATCAAAGATATGAAAAACGCTCAAGATCGCAACAAGAATGCTCCATGATTTACCACATGTGATTTACGATGCTAGAGGAGCTAGAGAATCTAACCTGAAGGCGTTCTTGATTCGGAATTATGCAGAGAGTTCCACGAGCTGTAATCCGATACCTTGAGCTCTCAATGCTCCATCCTCGGCGATGATGATGTCGACTTTACCGAAGCTTTGGATTCGACCTCTGAGAAATGAACTCGGAGTCTTGTGCTTGTTGGAGTAGAACTCAGATCTGCTTCTTTGCTTCGCACTCGTTACTGATGATTGGGAATGAAGATTGAAGGACTATGTTGCCATGGTGTTGCTGCGAATGGAGATGATCAATGGGAGGGATGAGGTTCCATGAAGAGTATTGAAGGTTGATGAGGGAAGAGGTTGGTGAAGGTGGTGATGGAGCACCATGGAGTATGAAGAGTGGTGGTTCGGTTATGGAGGTTGAGGTTTGTTACAAAATGTAACAAACTTTGAAGGAGAGTGGGGAGAGAGAACCGAGAGCGAGGAGAGAAGTGAGGAGAGAGTTTTTGAAGAAAATGGAGAAAAAAATCAGAGTGTGTTGTGAATGGAGTTGTTTATATAGTGAGGTGGTGTTGCATGAAGAAAGTGTATCATGAGTGTGGAGCTTATAGCTTATAACTCTCTCCAAACTTAATGAACAAGTTGTATGCATTTGAGGACTGGTTGCATGGGTGACATGCAGTTGATTGCAAGCATGGTGCATGGATTGTGTGGCTAAATGAGTAATATGCGGTGACTTGCCTCATGTGAGTTATACTGCAATTCCGAATACAACACTTTAAAGCCTTACATCTTATGACTCCCTCAGCCAAAATGATATGATCAGGGCAT
Source organism: Vicia villosa (assembly GCF_029867415.1). NCBI lineage: Eukaryota > Viridiplantae > Streptophyta > Magnoliopsida > Fabales > Fabaceae > Vicia > Vicia villosa. The sequence goes on along the minus strand of NC_081182.1, from coordinate 213,234,321 downwards.
CAATTGAAAGAGGAGATGGGATAGAGCAATTCCCCTGTTATCTTCGAGCTGAAATGATAGTTAAAACTCCTTCAAAAATCGCTGTGAAAAAGACAAGGGACGTGTTTGATAAGTTTGGAAAATCTGCCGGGAACTTAAGCAAATTGCCGACATTGAATCGCCATCTTTTTGCCCTTATAACCTTTGATTCAAGCACCATTTGAAAATACTTTCAACTACAAAAATGTAGATAGCTATGAATTGAACAACTTTGGTGTTTAGAGCACATTGACTTGAGGGCTGGAACTCATTCAAAAAGTGTTGGAACTCGGTCTTTCGCAACTGGACTTGCCCGCAAGCGTGCCCTAGTCAATGAACCACCTTACAACAGTTTCGAGAGCGTGACTTTGGGGCCTTGTATCTTTCCAATCACGCAGCCAAAATCAATGATCTTTGGATCCTCAAATAGGAGGCATGGAGTAGAACACATTGATGTTTGGATTGGATTTAGAATATGCTTGTAACTCTTTCAAATTGAACATAGAAATTGCCCAACACGTGTTTGATGGAATGCTGCGCGCGTGCCCTGAGATTGTGCCCAGCCAGATCCGTAGTTTCAACATTGCGAGGGCGAGACTTTGGAGCTTCATAGAGCATTCAATATCCACTCAATTGACTTGATTCTTGGTTAATTGTGTAGAGGACATGGAGAGGGAGATCTGCTTACCATGTTTGGATACGAAAAGTTCTTTTAATGCTCTAAAACTGGAGTCATATATGGCACACCACCTGTTTGTCAAATTGTTTGCGTGTGCCCAGAAACTTGCCCAGCAACTTGTCTTGAACCAAGTGTGTTTCTTCAAACTTCTCTCTTTTGTATCTTTTAAAACATGCTTCAAATTGAAAAACACTCAACTACAAAGTTGTTCATCTCCATGAGATGAACAATATTGATGTTGAACATTTTCTGAAATAATGCCTTCTGACACGTGTAAACTGATGGTGAAGTTGACTGCTCATTAGACTTTTTAAGAACAAAAAATTTCTAAGTATGAGAACTTTCCATTTCTAGCCATTTTTTCTATTTTTGGCGATTCTTGTCGAACTCTCGATTTTATTCATTCCTCGACTTTTCTTGATTAATTTTCCACCAAAAGTCAATATTTGAATGATTTTCCCGATTTTGACCCAAAAGTCAACTGTTCCGATTTTTCCGACTATTAATGAAATTCCCGATTAAATCTCTTCCACTCACATCCTATCAAACAAGCACATCCACGCAGTCAGTATGAGAAGTTTTCCACACATAGAAGCCACTTCTGATTAAATGTTGACCAGAAAGTCAACTGGTTGACTTTGGTCAAAGAAACCCTGATTTAAAGAACCAGATGGTTTGCAAGCTTGTACCCTCTAATCAATGCCCTGATTTGAAGCAGAGAGACACCCCAATCCAGGAGGACTTCAATGAACATAGAGCCACGTGATTCTTTGATCAAACTTCTTTGCAACAGAGCTTTATCTTGCTAGCCCTTGAATAACACCTATGATATGAATGCATGAGTGTGAGTTATGACCTAAGCGATGTATGTACATGAATGCAAAACCTAAGCCAGATAAAAGTTAAAGGGTAGGACAAATTTGGGGTATGACAGCTGCCCCTATTTAATCGTCTTAAACCTGAATGTGAGATTGGCGCTAGCCTTTCGAACATTTAAGGTAGAAGAAGATTAAATATCAAAGTGCCAGAAATTTGTCCTAAAGAGAAGATGGTGTAAATGATATCCTTATTTTTTTTGTTTTTGTTTTGATATCTGCTGGGGAAAGAGATTTGTCTTTTTGTTTTTTCTGGTGGAAGAATTTACAGTGAACAATGGATTTGGATGGAGATAGCTTATAACGTGGTAGCGGTACCGACACGGGGTTTTCAAAGAGAATGGTTGTATGAAACAATGACCGAAAGGAAAAAAGGTCTCGTACGATCTATGACTCAACACCGACTCGACACCGGGAGAGGACCTAAGCATGATCTTTAGGACTGAAAGAATAAGATCTCTTACGATCTATGACTCAACATCGACTCAACACCAAGAGAAGACCTAAGCACGATCTTCAGGACTGAAAGAATAAGATCTATTACGATCTATGACTCAACATCGACTCAACACCAAGAGAAGACCTAAGCACGATCTTCAGGACTGAAAGAATAAGATCTATTACGATCTATGACTCAACATCGACTCAACACCAAGAGAAGACCTAAGCACGATCTTCAGGACTGAAAGAATAAGATCTATTACGATCTATGACTCAACATCGACTCAACATCAGGACAAAAGAAGACATTGTGTCAGACACTCATCAGAGATTGAAGATACCTCGCCTCGGCACCGTGGTTGGAAGAGATTTGAAATGTAGTAGCAGATATCAATTAGAATTTGTAAGGACAACCTTTTGTGTGGGGATGTATTATTGTCTTGACTGGGGGATGATTTGTATTATCTGGCTTATGCTTTGTATGCATGTTTGAATTTTTTTATGGCGCGATGCTCCCTTTTGATGGATATGCTACGCTTTTGAGGATGCAATGCTTTATGCAGTGAACATTATATGCAGGATGCCAAATAAAGGCATTGATGAGGTAAACACCAGGGAGAATCCCCCTAGTGTTAAGGACCATGTGGAGGTGCCAACAGATATTGGACTTTGATTTGTAAGATGCACTTTTCTTTGACTTGAAGAATGATTTCTGACTTCTCACCATATGCCACTGCTTGGAGGATTTTCAGCTTAAGGAGATTCCCTTGATTCACCATGTTAGGGATGATAGATCCAGATAAGGAGCCTTGATTAGGGAAGTAGGACAACTCCTAGGAGAAATAAACTCCTATGCTTGAAGAATGGAACAAACTCTCGGGAGAAATAAACTCCATGCTTGGGGAGAGACCAAGGTTCCAGGAGAAATAAACTACTATGATTAGGGAGAGGACACTAAAATTCAGAAGATCGTGCCCCAAGTTTCATGACCCATGAAGGAAACTGCCCCAGTGGATCCTTGGAGAGATTTGTCGAATCTCGACGTAACTGCCCCAGATCGGTTGAACTCATGAGAGATTCCTCGACTTGATTGGCCCAGATTGATCAAAGCTTGAAGAGATTTATCGACATGATTGCCCCAGATATACTAAATTTGAGAGGTCCAACCTCGATTCAATTGCCCCTGATTGGGTACATCTTACTTAGAATCCTCAAGCTTTCTTTGTTTTGAAGTCAAACAAACGTGGAAACAACTTTACCACGCTCAACGGAGTCTTCAAACTCTTCCCCTCGGAGTAATCAAAGAATGCATCAACTGTTCATGCCCAACGGATTTCTTTAGAGAACTTGCCCCTTGATGGTCAACATTTGGAGTGATTAGCTTTTACTCCTCGGAGTTCTCAAGTCTCTTGTATTTCGACATGATCAAGTTGCTCACTGATTCTCATCCTTGAAAATTTCCTTGATGTTAAGCACATATTTTGCATGCAAAAGAATGTTAATTCTAAGAATGATAATTCTAATGCAAAGCCTATGTTAGTCTTGAAGTTTAAAGAAACTTTTTATGGAATGAGGTTGCGACCTCTTGTGAATGGATCACTAGTCGACACAACCTCGATTTTTGCATATGGAAGATAAAGCAAGCATACGATACCAACATGGATATGAGTTACGCTTCATTGGGAGTCAGTTAAATGTTATCTCATCAGAGTGCGCTTTCAAAATAAACCCTACTTCAATTAGGACTTTTAAGGGTTGTAACTTGGCCAGGTTCACGGTTTTTAGAAAACAACGGATTTTTAGGCTCAAAATTATTTGTACCCACCCCCTTCATGATGTTCTCCAGTCCTATGTTCAGTTAACTCGACACGAGTGTTCATCCCTCACAAGGAATTTGGAATGGTTGAGGAATCAATGAGGTTTTTCGGACATGGCAGTCGCTTGCCTTTTATACTTTTGATTGATTATCACACGACTTTGTTCCTTTGATGAGGATTTTTTTTTTTGTAATCCTTGTTTTTTCGCTTCTGCTTTCCCTAACTTTTGCCTGGACAAATTCTCTTGAATTTTATTTTGGAGTCCAGCGGGATGCCCTAACTTTTGCCTAAGTCACTTATTTTCATGTTATTGACTTAGCGGGCTCCTTTTTTTTTTTTATTCTCCTTTTTTTGAACAAGTCGTATGATATCGCGTTGCTCTCGATTTGTTTGAAATATTGTGACTGCCTCATTCTCTGATTGATGAGGGATAACCATTGTGGCATCGTCCTCTTTTGACCTCTTGATGGAATAAGGATAATCATTGCATTTTTGACATTCCTCAACCTTTTGAAGGATAACCATTGTTGTACCCTTAAATGCATGCCCTTCTGGTGAGTTTTGAACACTCGATCAAGTTAAATGAACACTACCCTGCCCCAAGGTTAAAATATGGGTTTTTTTTTATGATTAGAAAAGAAACTCCTACTTCAAGGCCCAAAGGGGTTGACGAGGGTCTATCTCCCTTATATCTCCGGTGTTTAGGGATTTGAAATAATGCCTGTACATCCTCAGTAGGGTTTTTATTCAAAAACACACGATTAGAGATTTTGCATTTTTTATCTTTCATCATTCTCCCTCAGCTTTTTGCCTAAGCAAGCGATTAGTAAAGTTGGTATCGTAATGCCAAAAACATTTTATGAGTGAAAACGAATGGATTTCTTCAAGACAAACATAAACAATGTATTATGATTTTCATTCAGAAATTAACAAGTTTTTACATGCTATTGATGCTTAAACACACAAATGAAAAATTACAATGAGAATGCAGTAAGAAACTAAATGGGTGTCGTTGTTGAGGAGACTTGACTCCGTCTGGACTTGTTGAGCTTGAATACTTTCTGCAGTTCCTTCCAAACACTTCAGATTACTTCAAAAGAGAACTCCAACAAAGTCACCCATGAGTTGTAAACTTTTGCCTTGCTTTGGGGATTCGAGCAATGCGAGTGATGCACTGCTCAAGATAAGAGTACGTCTTGCTTATCCCTCGTGCGGGAGCCCCAAATATAGTTGCTAGAATAGTAATCGCCATCATAAATGGGAAGAATCTTGTATGATCATCAACTCAAGAGAGCCCCTTGTGGTGAAGAAGACCCAATACTAGAATCTTAACCAATTGTGATTCCAACAAACAAGGAAACGAATGAGCACAAGGCAATCACATCAATTTATTTCTCATATTCTTCTTGTCTCTGTTAACTAGCAAAGCCACTGAGAAGGAGATCCTGAGAAAAGGAAACTGATATATGAAGTAGAACCTTGAGAGTGAGAAGCGTTATGAAGAACACTCTCGATTACCACACGGAAGAAGATTCTGACGGAGTCACATAGGAATTTGTAATGCTTTTAGGGATTCGAGCAATGCAAATGGCGCAATGCTCAAGATAAGAGTACGTCTTGCTTATCCCTCGTGCGGGAGCCCCAAGCATAGTCGTTAGAGTAGTAATTGCCATCGAACATGGAGGAACCTTGCGTAGTCACCAAACTTAGAGAAGCTATTTGTTGCAAAGAGAACTCAAACACCAACTGAAACACCAACCTCCACGAATACAACTGAGCATAAGAACCTTGAGAATGAGAGATGCTTCTACAAAACATTCTTGATTTCTTTTTTTTTTTGGAAAAGATTATGACGAAGTTGCTCGAGAATTTGTGGTGCTTTTATTATTATCATACCAACCAACTCAGACAAGGAAGTAGTCTTCAACAAAATAGGGAATACTGAAGTGAGAGTACGGAAATGAAATGATGATTGCCAATGTTGAGGAGCCTTGACTCCATTTGGGCTTATTCTTTTTTTTGTGATACTTTCTGGAATACGGGCATTCACTTATGCATGAACTCTTCGTTTTATGTGCAGGCCATTTGGAGTGAATGATATTACTTTGGAGTCAATGAGATCTTGGACTGTGTGTTTCAAAATATTACAATCCTCAGTTGAATGTCCAGATGTCCCAGAATGGTACTCACACCTTGCATTTAAGTCATATCCTTGAGGAATTGGTATTGGAGGGGGCTTAAACTCCCTTAGTTGGACCAAAGAATCCTTGAGCAAATGAGAAAGCAGCTGACTATAGGTCATAGGAATTGGGTCAATCCTTCTTGGCGGTCTCCTTGGCGTTTGTGGACCCTGCTGATGGCAATGATTCCAGTACCCATTCTGTTCGGGTGTCTTCCTCTTTTGATCTGGCTGTGAAACAAATGGAGACTGATGAGGTGGGAAACCTGGAACCCACGATGGTGCCTTATGCTTCTGATTTGAAGTAGATCTGACATAGAAGTATGAATCAACCTTTTCTTCTACCGCAGTTGGAACCCCATTTCCTTGAACAAACATACCCTCGGGGGTGAACAAAATCACTTTTGAATCAATGAGATCTTGAATTTGCTGCTTCAGCGCCCTACAATTCTCAATATCATGACCAGGTGCCCCAGAATGGAACTCACATCGAGCATTGGCATCAAAGGTGGGGGGAAGCTTTTCAGGCGTAGCCAATTCTCGTAGCTCAATCAACTGAAGCTCCAGCAAACGGGGAAGTAACTGAGCGTAAGGCATCGGGATAGGATTGAGAATTCTCCGAGGTATCTTAGGCTTTTTCCCACACATTTGGCCTCCTTGAAGAACAGATTGGCATGGAGGTAATGGCACATGGAGTTGAGGAGGAACTTCCTGAGGTATTCCATGAGTGGGAAAGGATCCTACTGAAGAGAAGGGATCAACAACTTCTGTTGCAGCAGTAGGAACAACATCCCCTTCCTTTCTTAGTACCTTTTTCAGAACTTCCATGACCAAACTCACTTGAGTCTTCAACTGACTGTTTTCCTCTTTTAGTGCACCCTGATTATGGACCAATTCTTGCATTTCCAACATAAGATGACCCATTTGTTCCCTCATCTCATCCATTTCCTCACGGAGTTGTTCCATAGTTGATCTTGGAGTTGTGGCAGTGAGAAGTCAAATCTGTTGTTGATCTTGAAATCTGGATAGAAATGGTCCCATAAGTCTTTGAAAGAACCATGAAATGCATGATAGTATGAATGCATGTTTCATTTATGAGAGATCCTAAAGTCTTTTCACACACTTTCATTCTCTTTTCTTCTTTTGGAATCTAAGCTTTACTTTGTATACAATATCTTTTCTTTCTTTTTTGCTTTTCTATTTCCTTTTCTTTTACATATCTTTTCTTTTCTTTTCCTTTCTTTTCTCTTTTTTTTGGAAATAGACTTTAGGATCTTTCATAAATGGAGCGGACAAAATAATGATGTTATGCAATGCAAAAGCATGGGATCTTCGGTCCATATAATCTTAGTAACCACTGTACAAACTTCTGAATAATTGATGTAGGTCAGATGTCATGAGATCAAAGGTCCGACACCTTTTTGAATACCAGGAGAACCAATAGTCACCAACAGAACAGAATAGTCACCAACGGTACCTGTCATGTATATCCCTCCCCACTCACAGGTGAATCTAGGTCAGGGTAGGTCATGAAACGCAGTATACGGTCCGCCCGAAGGTAAGCATCATCACAGCGCGGATGCGGGTGACGATAATACCTCCGTTTGAAACCACTACTCTGCTCGTAGTCACATGATCCATCCCGAGACGTACACCTCGAGACAAACCATGCTCCCACTCTATCCTAGGGTACCTAAAGTGCACTCATAGCCTGGGTATTGGGCCTTTTACCTCATAGAACATCCCACCCAACCTGCAAAACAGAACAGAAGACCCCAAGGAACACAGAATATAATCCATATGCATGATGTGCAAACAGAAATAAACATGATATGCAAGCAGAAAAATAAACATGCAAACATATATACAAGGTATAGACATAAAACAAATAAACACCCAGTAAATAAACAAACAAACGCAGGCTAGGATCGACTCGCTATGGATGGACCAGCAACAGGTCTAGCAACATCCCCAGCAGAGTCGCCAGCTGTCGCACGCTCGCGAAAAATGAACAGAGTCGCCACCAATATATTTATCCCATAAGGGAAAGGAATATCAGAAAACCTAACAAAGGAAGGAACAGGGTCTTGCGACCAGAGAATCAAGGTACGGGAGTCGGTTACGCGAGGGGAAGGTGTTAGCACCCCTCACGCCCATCGTACTCGATGGTATCCACCTATGTTTGTTTCTATCTAAAGGGTGTATAACTATGTCTATGTCTAAATGCGAAATGAATGCAAAATGTAGGGAAAATAAAGAATTGTACTCGCACGGGCCCTACCCCGCTGCCTACGTATCCTTTTCAGGAATCAGAGTTACCGTAGCTCGGCTAAAGATTTTCTGTTTGTTTTTGTGTTTTTTAGTTGGGCGGCGTTAACGCTCACACTCTTGCACAAGGGGACAGCCTAGGATGCAATGGAGCGGAGATAACTTGCCCTTAAGAAAAGAAGAAAAAGAGAGATTGGTTTGTGTCTTTTAGGGTAATTCCATGATGACGAGAACCCACTACAAGGTCTCGCATCACTTCCTTACTTTGTGTTAAATCTGATCATTCATTAGGTTTTTTTGAAGTGTTTTTGGTTGGTGTTTTTTATGGGGATTTTAACTTTGTGACTTAGATCATACCAAAAAGAGTTTTGTTTTGCATATTTAGAGAACGCACATCGAGGCCTACGCCACAATCGTTTCTCTAAATAACGGTTAAGAAATACATCGAGGTTTCACACCTCAATCATTTCTTCTCCGCTAAGTAAAGGAGATACAAAAAGAGTTTTTTTTTGTGAATATTTAGAGAGTGCACATCGAGGCCTACACCACGATCGTTTCTCTAAATAACGGTTAAGAAATACATCGAGGCTTCACACCTCAATCATTTCTTCTCCGCTAAGTAGGAAAGAACATACATCGAGGCCTACACCCCAATCATTTCTTTCCTACTATGAAATGTAGTAACGGTATGATCTTCATCGATATTTATTAAGTATTTTAAGAGTTGAAAAGAAAAAGAATGAAGGAAGGGAACTATTTCTAAATCTAATCTAAGTTGTCTATACCAGGAAATCGAAAATAATAAAAGAACTATGCAATTTATTAACAAAAACTATACATGGAATAGGTAAAGGACAATCAATACGCGACAAATAAAATTGAGAATTATAGCAAACAAATGATACTCATAAGCACACATGCATCCATTAATTCTATGCAAAAAAATCGGGACTAAAAATAATTCCTAAGTCTATTAGAGAGTTATTTACAAAGAAGTGTTAATCCAAGGAAATTCAAATGTATTGTGAAGAAAAAGACTTATTAAAAGGACTAAAACAATTAAGAAAAATCAACAAAATTTATGACAATTATTCACACACTCTAAAATACCCAACATCATTTTTTATACTTTTATTTGGTTTAAAAAAGGACTTAAGAAGCAAAAGAAAACAAAATTTACAAGAAAAGAAGTTTGGACTGCCTGGGGGTGCATTAGTAGTTTCTAAATGAGCTAAAACCATGTTAAATGCATTCTGGGCCAGAAACAGGAGGTGGAGGAAGCATGGGCGCGTAGAGGCCCAATCCAGGCATACATGGTGCGCCAGCAACGGAGGGGTATGATTCAGAAACGATGAGAAGGCCCAAATGCATGGCCCAACTCACCTCTCACTTCTTTCCATTTTATTATTCAGCCTGTAATCATTCTTCTACCATGTGGTTATTGACATGTAACGTGACATCAAATATTAATAATAGCATATCAATTGGTCAAGGTACTTTAAATCACTACATGACAAAATAAACTCCCAGCCACTAGGATGTTAACATCTCCATCCCCAATGATTGCACTAAGGATAAAACGGAATAAAAAACCAGTCCCTAGAGACCAATGGGTTTGCGCCACCTCAGCTGCTCGGAAAAGATAGAAAAAGAACAGATGCCGGAACCTACTGTTCCGGTCATCTTCTCCGGCACAACCTTCGCCGGAAAAACGAAATGTCCGTGAACTTCGAAGTCTACCACCTCCTGACTCAAAATTTTCCTCTGAATCCAAATCTGCACTCAGTTTTCTTTAATTCTTTCCATAAAATTCGGACTAAGCACATTTTCAAAGCCCTAACTTTGAACAACTTCCATTAGAACCTAAACTAAACACATCATCACGATTCTAATCATTCATAGAGTTAGGAGCAAGCAAACTCTACGTTCCAATCACAGTTATTTTGAGGAAGCCGAACCTACTCATCAAAGATATGAAAAACGCTCAAGATCGCAACAAGAATGCTCCATGATTTACCACATGTGATTTACGATGCTAGAGGAGCTAGAGAATCTAACCTGAAGGCGTTCTTGATTCGGAATTATGCAGAGAGTTCCACGAGCTGTAATCCGATACCTTGAGCTCTCAATGCTCCATCCTCGGCGATGATGATGTCGACTTTACCGAAGCTTTGGATTCGACCTCTGAGAAATGAACTCGGAGTCTTGTGCTTGTTGGAGTAGAACTCAGATCTGCTTCTTTGCTTCGCACTCGTTACTGATGATTGGGAATGAAGATTGAAGGACTATGTTGCCATGGTGTTGCTGCGAATGGAGATGATCAATGGGAGGGATGAGGTTCCATGAAGAGTATTGAAGGTTGATGAGGGAAGAGGTTGGTGAAGGTGGTGATGGAGCACCATGGAGTATGAAGAGTGGTGGTTCGGTTATGGAGGTTGAGGTTTGTTACAAAATGTAACAAACTTTGAAGGAGAGTGGGGAGAGAGAACCGAGAGCGAGGAGAGAAGTGAGGAGAGAGTTTTTGAAGAAAATGGAGAAAAAAATCAGAGTGTGTTGTGAATGGAGTTGTTTATATAGTGAGGTGGTGTTGCATGAAGAAAGTGTATCATGAGTGTGGAGCTTATAGCTTATAACTCTCTCCAAACTTAATGAACAAGTTGTATGCATTTGAGGACTGGTTGCATGGGTGACATGCAGTTGATTGCAAGCATGGTGCATGGATTGTGTGGCTAAATGAGTAATATGCGGTGACTTGCCTCATGTGAGTTATACTGCAATTCCGAATACAACACTTTAAAGCCTTACATCTTATGACTCCCTCAGCCAAAATGATATGATCAGGGCATCAATTGAAAGAGGAGATGGGATAGAGCAATTCCCCTGTTATCTTCGAGCTGAAATGATAGTTAAAACTCCTTCAAAAATCGCTGTGAAAAAGACAAGGGACGTGTTTGATAAGTTTGGAAAATCTGCCGGGAACTTAAGCAAATTGCCGACATTGAATCGCCATCTTTTTGCCCTTATAACCTTTGATTCAAGCACCATTTGAAAATACTTTCAACTACAAAAATGTAGATAGCTATGAATTGAACAACTTTGGTGTTTAGAGCACATTGACTTGAGGGCTGGAACTCATTCAAAAAGTGTTGGAACTCGGTCTTTCGCAACTGGACTTGCCCGCAAGCGTGCCCTAGTCAATGAACCACCTTACAACAGTTTCGAGAGCGTGACTTTGGGGCCTTGTATCTTTCCAATCACGCAGCCAAAATCAATGATCTTTGGATCCTCAAATAGGAGGCATGGAGTAGAACACATTGATGTTTGGATTGGATTTAGAATATGCTTGTAACTCTTTCAAATTGAACATAGAAATTGCCCAACACGTGTTTGATGGAATGCTGCGCGCGTGCCCTGAGATTGTGCCCAGCCAGATCCGTAGTTTCAACATTGCGAGGGCGAGACTTTGGAGCTTCATAGAGCATTCAATATCCACTCAATTGACTTGATTCTTGGTTAATTGTGTAGAGGACATGGAGAGGGAGATCTGCTTACCATGTTTGGATACGAAAAGTTCTTTTAATGCTCTAAAACTGGAGTCATATATGGCACACCACCTGTTTGTCAAATTGTTTGCGTGTGCCCAGAAACTTGCCCAGCAACTTGTCTTGAACCAAGTGTGTTTCTTCAAACTTCTCTCTTTTGTATCTTTTAAAACATGCTTCAAATTGAAAAACACTCAACTACAAAGTTGTTCATCTCCATGAGATGAACAATATTGATGTTGAACATTTTCTGAAATAATGCCTTCTGACACGTGTAAACTGATGGTGAAGTTGACTGCTCATTAGACTTTTTAAGAACAAAAAATTTCTAAGTATGAGAACTTTCCATTTCTAGCCATTTTTTCTATTTTTGGCGATTCTTGTCGAACTCTCGATTTTATTCATTCCTCGACTTTTCTTGATTAATTTTCCACCAAAAGTCAATATTTGAATGATTTTCCCGATTTTGACCCAAAAGTCAACTGTTCCGATTTTTCCGACTATTAATGAAATTCCCGATTAAATCTCTTCCACTCACATCCTATCAAACAAGCACATCCACGCAGTCAGTATGAGAAGTTTTCCACACATAGAAGCCACTTCTGATTAAATGTTGACCAGAAAGTCAACTGGTTGACTTTGGTCAAAGAAACCCTGATTTAAAGAACCAGATGGTTTGCAAGCTTGTACCCTCTAATCAATGCCCTGATTTGAAGCAGAGAGACACCCCAATCCAGGAGGACTTCAATGAACATAGAGCCACGTGATTCTTTGATCAAACTTCTTTGCAACAGAGCTTTATCTTGCTAGCCCTTGAATAACACCTATGATATGAATGCATGAGTGTGAGTTATGACCTAAGCGATGTATGTACATGAATGCAAAACCTAAGCCAGATAAAAGTTAAAGGGTAGGACAAATTTGGGGTATGACAGCAACCGTTTATATTGTATAACAATGATATAATTATATTTAACGCTTGAATTCTCATATTGACAGTTTTAATGTAATCACTAAGCAACCAATTCCCAATGAAATTTAACACAAAAATTTAAAATGTTAAATTATCAAACACTTGGCGTGCGATTGATTTTTGAGATTTTTCCTTTGAGGTTACTGATATCTAAATCCTCTTACAATCTAATTGATTGTAAGGAAATCAACAAGATAACAACGTTTTCAAATAGTTACTGGAAAATTATTACGAATCTATCGCTCAATCAATGTGTTTAACAATTTGACAATGGAAATTTAAATGCAAGAGAGAGAGAGAGAGAGAGAGAGAGAGAGCATGAGAAGTTATTTAGGAAGTTCACCGATCGTCCTCGCTATGGATATGTATGTCCCTTATTCCAATTTGGAATTGAGATAATGATTCTTACTTTGTAAAATATTATTCACAAGAGAAATGTAGCAATCCATCCCTACAAACCCTAAGTTTGATGATGATTCTAACTCTTTCTCTTCCCTTGATCTTGACTTGATCAATTCGCCCAACAATACCATCATGATTTACTATGTTGCGCTACTTCTTTGCAAGAAACTATCGTTCTTCAAAGCTTTCACTTGGTCGAATCCAAATTGTGAATTATTGTCACCCGATAATACTAATTGATTCATTGTCTAATGCTACTCCTTTGTAAGACACTGTCGTTCTTCAAAGCTTTCACTCGGTCAAATACAACTTCAAATTATTGTCACCCAATATTTACTAAATTGATTTACCGTTTCACACTACTCCTTTGCAAGAACCTCTCATTCTTCATACTCTTTCCCTCGATCAAATCCAATTTGTGTAGTTCTATTCAAAACCTTCAAATTCCAATGATCTTGATCGAAAACCCCAGCTCAGTTTTCTTATTAAAATAACCCCCAAATCCACAATGATCTTGCAGCACATGTATCGACCTGAAAATCTTATATATGTCGACACAAAGAACTGTGTTTTGAGCAAAAAATGATTTTTGAAGCATGAAATTGATTTTCGATGCTATGTAATCCATTTTTATGCATGATATCTTTTTCAAACATGTTTTAAGTGCATTCTAAGATTCCTAATGCAAAGATGCACATGATGACTCGGAGATATCATTCAATATACATAAATGCTAAAGTTTTCCTAGTTTTGACATCATTCAAAACATCTAATAGGTAAGTGCACTCACATTAGACACCCTACACTGACCATGGACTGCATCGGAAGTTTGATGGCACTTTCTTTTTTTTTGGTTATCTGCGATATGAGACCTCAGTGGTTAGATACTTACATGAGAGGTATATACGCCAGTTTGGGCATGTTCAAGACATCCCTCGACTAGTCCTGGTTTATGTCTAACATTGTCAATTATACCTATGATATTATAGATAATGCGGTAGAGAGTGAGTTCCCTGGGAAGTGTGTGAGTGATTACTTAGAGTGGTACTGATCTACAGTATCACACCCTCGCATCATTCCACCTGTTAAGTATGTGGATGATGTTGGACCTTTCGATGTTGTACAACTTTCCGATTATGTGTCATCGCCTCCACCTGGTGTGGCTGACCAACAAGGTCTGCAAATGATATTGGTACTTACAAATAATCTCATGGGTTTGGTAAACTCAGTTGGTGAGGTTTATACTTTGGCATCAAAGATATCACACATAGCTCATAGGGAATCTATACATATTTTATTATTTTTGTATTATTCATATATTATTTGTATATTACTGACATTTTAACTTAACATTTTATTAGATAATCATTTAACATTTCTTTATTGCGGAATTAACATAACTTAACACTGATAATAACATAATTGAAAATAACATAGCTTAACAAAGCAATAATAAATAATAAAACTTAAACAGTATTAAATAATTATGGACGTTTCAACATCTTGATTATATCATCGATAAATATAAATAATTTCACATCAAATCCGATTATTTCCTTGGTTAGCATGCAGTGATATGTTCTCCACTTAACCTTCAAATCTGCATAAATCATCAGCTCAAAGTTGTTATATTTCACCATTTCTTTAGTATCAACAGATGGTGCACGCAGGACCGGCCCAACGCATCTAGAGGCCTGAGACAAAATTTAAAATTAAATATTTTAAAAATAGTAAAAAAAATTCTAAAATTAATATAATTTAAAGGTGTAAAATATGAAAGTATTATAATCATATTTATTTAATATTTTAGTTTAACTAATAATAAAACTAACTTATTTAAACACTCTTCTCATTATTTAAAAAAATCATAATTGAAAAAAAAAATTCACAATTATAAAAAAATATTAGATATCAAGTCTCCTATAATATTAAAGAACTGATAAAAATTTATTATCTATAATTGTGATTTTTAAAATATCAAATCAAATAATATACATTATCTATACGTGTGGCTTTCGTTATGCTGCTTCTATTTTTTTAGTGTTTTGCAATTTTCACTTAGCGAATTATCCATTTCTAAAACTGAGTTTGCTTCTGCCAGAGCTCGCTAGAAGCTCGCTAGCCCTCACTTAGAAAAATTGGATTCGTTACTAGTTTGCTTAGCGAAAAGGTCTCTACTAGAAAAAAATCCATTTCTGCTAGGTTTCGCTAAGACTTTGCTAGGTTTCGCTTAGCGAATCTGAATGGGCAGAATTTTATATTTTGCTTCCCTTGAGTGTAGTTTCGCTCCGATTATGAATGGGACGCCTCTCCTTGCGTGTGACCAATACGGTGTATTATAGATTGACGAACGATATGACGTGATCACTTGTATATGCCTCTCATAAATATAAATATGTGCTTAATGTGATGATATGATGTGATCACTTGTTTTGTCTGTACCCGTTAATTTTGGCCGAACGTACAAATATGTTTTGCTTGATTATAGCTTGATGTGTATTTGGTGTTAATCACTTATTTTCCCATTCGTTCAGATTGATTGTTCGAATGTGATTGGTTGCGTATGCTTGAGCCAAAGTAGGCATAGACCTGATGTGGTAAATCACTTGGGGACTCACCGGTGTTACCGATTGGTGTGATTGAGTAGCCATGTAGGTGGATTACACTTGGGTACTCACCACAGGTTTGCCTGTGTAGCCATGTAGGCGTAAATCACTTAAGGTGCCGTACTTTGTTTCCGATGTACACACCTGAGTCGTGGATTGGTGAATCCGTGTGCAATTGGGGTGTCGCACTTAGTTTCCGATGTACACATTTGCGTGTCGATTAGTGTGCTTGTGTAGCCATGTAGGAGGATTACACTTGGGTTACTCACCACGGGTGTGCTTGTGTAGCCATATAGGCGTAAATCACATAGGTGTCCGACTTTTTTCGATGTACACACCTGATTCATCAAAAGTGGTGTGCTTGTGTAGTCTCTTGGCATTATGCACTTGGTAGATTGAGACTTAGTGTCAGACGTCGACTCCCTAATGGTGTGCCT
This sequence comes from Vicia villosa, assembly GCF_029867415.1. Lineage (NCBI taxonomy): Eukaryota > Viridiplantae > Streptophyta > Magnoliopsida > Fabales > Fabaceae > Vicia > Vicia villosa. The sequence goes on along the minus strand of NC_081182.1, from coordinate 213,218,084 downwards.
GCGTGGTCTAGGTTAGATGGCATGTACTACTTCTAGATCCCCCACACATGGGTACGGGTTGGCATACTTGGTTGTGTTGTTATACTTGTGTGATATGATAACCTAATTGGGCGGTCAAGTGACTCCCAATTGGGATGTTGTGTGATGTTTGTGTTTTCCTATACATGACAGTGAGGAAACCCTTGATCATTGGTGGATTCGTAATTGATGCATGTGTCCTGTAGAACCGAATGGACACATAAGATAGGGGAACTCATTGAGATTTAGTAATCTCACTTTATTTCATTATCATTTTTCTGGTTGCTCGAGGTAGGACAAAGGCAAAGGTAAGATGGTTTAGCTTGCTTGGAGATGTTTCTTTGGCATGGATTTCTTTCGTGTTTTGAGTTTTTGAGCTTATGTATCATGAATTATGTATTAGTACTTGTGAGATTGTACCATTTTGACCATGATGTTACAGCTTTTGGTTGATGTACTAATACTATTTCCTATTTCGCTGCTTATGTATGACATTCATATACCATGCTATTATACCATATACATATTATTCTATACATATATGTATGGGGTGTTATAGTTTGTAAGTTCTATAGCGTTAGGAATGGCATTAATTTTAGTAAAACAAATAAAACCAGGTTTAGCAGATAGGCTGTAGAAACTTGTTGACAGGAACAAATTGAGCAAGAAGTCCTATCTCATGTTAAGACATGTTGTGTTAAGATGTCTCAACATCTGGAATGACATGTCGTATGAGATATTGTATATAACAGCATACGACATCGCACCTAGGCTAAAGTGAATCAATTAAATCTGTTAGGATTTAACAGTGGCAGAATAATCGGAAATATTGTGCAATCTTAGAAGCGCAGATTTAACAGGTCAGAAGAATCAATCGAAATATTTGAAGATTATTTAGTTTTTAAATAAGGAGATATTCTTGGAAGCTAAGGAATTGAAGACCTTGTTTGTAGCAGAAGCTACTGCTGATTTGTAACAGCAAATTAGCTGTGATTGAAGGTCCAAATCCAGTTGGGTATAGGTTATATTGAAGATATAAATATAAGGGTTTGTGACCTAGTTTTGTAAGACTCAAAATGTAGAAGTCTAGGGTTTGTCTAGGTGAATCTCCCGGACTGTGGGAAGATCATCATGTTCTTCTCGAAGTTGTGAAGCAAGAGAAGTAGTATTCACCTTGAAGCCTGTAGGCAAGAGGTGTATTGTTCTAGGAGGAAGCTTTGAAGTAACTCAAAGTTATTGTTCTTAGTCAAGTCTTGGCTAGGTATTGTCATGGAAGTGTGTATTTCAGTTGTTGTTTAAATAGCTGTTACAGGGTTGTAACAGTTGGGTATCACTAGGGAGTGAGCAGAGGTTCTCTTGTCTTAGATGGAGCTCTAAGATAAAGGTTGCATTGGGTAGTGACTAGGTAAACCGTAGGTTTTTTATCTGTAAACCAGAGGTTGTTTACATAAAATAGTACTAGTGATAGTGAAATCTTCTTCTTGACTTGGTAGTCCTCCGAGTAGGTGTGTTTGTCACCGAACTGGGTTAACAATCACTTGTGTAATTTACTTTTCAGTACTGCATGAAACTGATTTTACCTTGCCTGTATATTTTATGACAGACTAGATGTCTCGACATCCGATTTGACATCTGGGTCTGCTGCACCAGAATTTCACAGTTGACATTATATTTCTCGTATTATCGAAAATTGGGGAGTACCCGATACATTTGAAAGGTGGCAAATCCCCTAAATTATAATCAAATTTTGGAGGGCCTTCTGTAGGAAAAAAAAATACTAATTATAGCTGATTATGAAAAAAAAATGCCAAACTATATTGTCAATAATTTAAAAATGAGTCTAATTAGTTAAATACATAAAAGTGAGTTGACAAAATTTTGGTCAAAACCGCACACATATTTCCTTCAATTGCTTAATATGCAAACTAAAATCAGATGGATTACGTACACCCTACAAAAATACTTATACTTCAACAAACTCTTACAAAAGCCTACCAAGTAAAATTGGTTACTATGTTCAAAGACACTATCATTCCTCTACCCTTGAATAATGCATTTATAAGTAATCTTAAGAATGTAATTATGTGAATCCTCCTTAAGACACTTGTTTTTCTTGCACTTTCAAGCTACAAGGCTTCAACTATTAAGTAATGCAATTTTTTCTAATAGATAACATTTTATTCCTATATTCAATTAATTCTTACTTGCAATTGCATCAATGGTTTGTATCTGTGTCATTCTTCATTATCACTTTCAATTCATTCCACACGTTTTTAACCTTCACACTCCACCTACTAAAAATCATCAATATATATACACATATATAGCTTTCATTCTCATAAGTCAATACCAAATACAAATCAACAAAGTCATAATCTATACACATAAACTCTTATCATTTCTACACACTTCATTTATTCTTCTTTAGAATCATGGAAATCTTTGGGAAAATATTCATCATACTTTTACTACTTTCTTCAATTATCTCAATAGTCTCTTCAAGAAAAGTACCTTCCACAAAAAACATAGATTGGTGGTGTAACCAAACACCACATCCTCAACCATGCAAACACTATACAACTCAAATGAAGAATCATTTCAAAATCAAACATAGAGTTGAGTTTAGAAGAATGCTTGTTCAACTAGCCTTAGAACAATCTCTTATCATGCAAAAGGAATCACAACAAAACGCATCGGTGGAGCATAAAATTGTTCATGGTGATTGTTTGAAGCTATTCGAAAACACAATCTTTCATCTCAATCGTACACTTGAAGGATTAAACAATGGAAACAAAATATGTTCACCAAGTGATGCACAAACATGGCTCACAACTTCTCTCACCAACATTGAAACATGTAAAAATGGAGCTTTAGAACTCAATGCGCAAGATTTCAATTACATTGTTCATAACAATGTCATTGAGATGATAAGGAACACCTTAGCCATCAATATGTATTTCTTGAAACACAACAAAGGTAATATTTTTTAAATATTTAGAATATTATTTGTAAGTATTTACTCAACGATGGAGTCTTAACTAATCGAAATTTCTTAATCTATGTGTAGAAACAGAAGAAAGGTCATTTCCAAGTTGGTTTTCGAAGCATGAGCGGAAGCTTTTGCGATCTAATTCTCCACTAAAGTTCAATCTTGTGGTGGCAAAAGATGGTTCGGGACAGTTTAAGACAGTGCAAGCTGCTTTGGATAATGCTGCTAAGAGAAAATATAAAGCAAGATTTGTGATACATGTGAAGAAAGGTGTTTATAAAGAAAATATTGAGGTTAATGTTCATAATGATAACATTATGTTGGTTGGTGATGGAATGCAAAATACCATAATAACAAGTTCTAGAAGTGTTCAAGGAGGTTATACTACTTATAGCTCAGCAACAGCGGGTGAGTTATATTCATTTTTCTATTTGTAATTTTTCGGATCTATATATTTCATCGTGTCTGATATTTGTGTTTATGTTTTATGGATTTGAAATTTTAAATAATTATTCTTGATTGATTTAAATTCAGGTATTGATGGACTTCACTTCATTGCGCGTGATATAACCTTCCAAAATACAGCTGGTCCACACAAGGGTCAAGCAGTGGCACTACGATCAGCCTCAGATCTCTCGGTCTTTTACCGTTGTGCCATATCAGGTTATCAAGACACTCTCATGACTCATGCACAACGTCAATTTTACAGACAATGTTACATCTACGGCACCGTAGATTTCATCTTTGGCAACGCCGCAGTAGTATTCCAAAATTGTAACATTTTTGCGAGAAAACCTTTAGATGGTCAAGCTAACACTACAAGAAAACTGACCTACTGTGACACCCAGATTTAGTGACGCTTAATTTTTGTCACTACATGTTACTTTTACCTACAGTCATATTACTTTTACCTACGGATATATTTATTCTATTAATTTTTTCAATAATTTTATATATTACTTTTACCTACACCCATATTACTTTTACCTACGGCTATAGTTTACTTTATTAAATTTTTATATAATTTTATATTATAAATAAATAATATATTTTTTATAAATTATAAAATTATTATTTTCATTAAAAAAACATAAAACTTAATTTTTTTTTTCATTTGTCAAAACTCAACTTTACTAATTATTAATTAAAAAATTAAAAATTAATTAAAAATTATAAAATACATGTTTTTATACTAATTAGGACAAACAGGGTAGTATTGTCATTTTCATTTCAATTTCAGCTTGCAACTTGCAACTTGCTTGTGGAAGCGATGTAAATCTGAAATTGTAGAACCCACCGTCAACTCTCGCCGCCACCGTCAACTCTCGCCGCCACCGTCAACTCTCTTCAACCGCCGCCACCGTCAACTCTCTGTTCAACCGCCGCCACCGTCAACTCTCTGTTCAACCGCCGCCACACAACTCGACTCTTTCTTTCTAAGGTTTTCTCTCACCCTCTCAAATTGCACCGAATCGTAATTGTGTTATCCTGAAATTACATTATTGTGTAATTGAAATCATTGGAAACCATAACTATATGTATTCACGATTGCTTTCAATTTCTTGTGTAGTTAATTTATGTATCCTGAAATCAATTTACGATTTCGATGGTTTTTATTTTCTTCATCATTGACAGTGTAGTGGTTGTTGTTGTTTGATGATTTGTGAAAGATGAGAAAAATGATTAGAAGTTTTTATTAGGTTAAACCATAGTGAGAGTATTCTAAAATTCATGTCTTATTATTCAGCAATGTCATTTAGATTCAATTTCTACATCTCTGCTTAATTTTCTTCGTCTTCCGGATTTTAGTTTTGTGGATATTGGTAGGCTAGAGTGCTATCTTTTATGCTTGTTTAGTGCTAGAATTAGTTATGTTCTCATACTAGTATGTATGATAAAAATCAATATAATATTGTAACTAGGTGATGAAAGATTGAATAGCAGGTGGAAGTGAAAATGTCTAAATTGCATAGATACAAGTATTTTCTATGCAGTTTTTGTCTCTGATATACACGGCCAAGTATAATGTACTCTACTTATAGTTAGCCTTGTATTAAATTTATAGGATGAAATTTTCCGCGCATTACCTGTTTTGTGTACAAATTACCTTTACTCCTTTATAAAACTTTCATTATTTGTGATTGAGAAAAGCTGTTAACATGCTTTTGTTAGGAAGTTTACTCACAATGCTTGTTAACCTGCTCAGAATATAAATAGATTTACTCATCAGCTCTGCACTTGTGAAGTAGTAGCAGAAATAGATTTACATAGCAAAGATTGAGACACACTATAATAGTGTTAGTTACTAGCTTTTTCATTCACTCTATTGTATAAATATATATGTGAACTGACTGATAACAGGTATCTATGGATAAGGAAAATGGTTTATTTACTATCATGTTATTCGTGTGATGTTGTGCTGTGACAGTACACCAATTTTTACTTGCGATGGGGAAGGTGGAAGTGGTTTTGCTGCTGCTGCAGCGGCCGCTGCAGCTGGGGGTGCATCTGGATATGATTTTCGTGTGGATCCAAACTTGGATCCTGAATTGGCTCTTGCCTTAAGAGTTTCAATGGAAGAGGAAAGAGCCAGGCAGGAAGCAGCTGCCAAAAAGGCTGCAGAGGATGCTGCCAAACAAGAGAAAGGAGGTGAGCAACAAGCCGGCTCTCAAGATGCGACAATGATTGAGTGTGCCAGTACATCAACTTCTGAAGCAGAGAATAAGACAACTGACTTGATGGTTGGTATCTTTGTTATATTTGTCTATGTGTTTTGATCCACTAATTTTCATAGATGCGTATTCCTCAATTTGGTGATTTTTATGAAAAGTTTTATTGATTTTGGTTCATGATATCATCAAATTGGGTACCAAACATCAATGGAATTTTTTGAATGGACTAAATTTTGATAAGACTCGAGAGTATTATATGGTGACCAGTAACATATTTAATGCCTAAGCACAATTATCTAAAACCATATAATTGTTTGTAAGACTACATTCAGATATATTTTTTTTTTAATTCTAGAGTTAGTAAATTACAAAGGCATGCAAAACTTGAAACTTTCCAAGGAAGATAGTGTGTCTGTCAAGGGTTCACTTTGATTTTCCTAGGATATCACCTCCTTTCAGTGAAGGTGTAATTGGAACTTCATAAATATATATTATAGTTAAGGATCCAACTTTGGGTACAATCTGAACTGAACTCTTGCCATTATTTGTCCTTTTTAATTTATTTTTCTCTCTTCATACTGCTGTACTTGCTCCTCCTTTCAGTGGTTTTAATGTCTGAGATGGAATCACCTTCATCAGTTCACTTCCATCTCCATCTTTATCTCTTTCAAAGCTTCATCAATTTGATATTTTTTCGCCTTTATACCCTGTATCTCAATGAATTATGTACTTTACCATCATAAGCTCTAATGAGTAACCCTGGCACTTAAACTTATTTTCAGTTTGCCATTCTTTGAGACACATCTAGAGTTGTATGTAGTCCAGTCAGCTTAGAAACTGTTAGCATTTTGCTTTTCCAAGTGAAGCCTAACCCTAACACCTCTTTCTTAGATGATATGAACTACATCAAATATTTAACTTTTTCACAAAAATAAATGTTTCTTCATGCTGTGCTTTTTATTTGATTATTTCCATAACTGGACAATAAACAATAGCTGACCTTCAAATGAAATCAGGATGATGAGAATGCCCTACTGCAGCAAGCGCTTGCAATGTCAATGGATGAACCCACAGTTGGCCATGACGTAAAAGATACATATATGTCAGAAGCATCTGTTGATGACCCAGAGCTGGCACTAGGTGAGATTGTGTTTATTATGTACTCTTCATCTAGAAAGCATGGGCACATGCATACTACATAGACATTGAAGTGTCATGTGGGTTCATATGTGTCCCATTAGACATTGAAGTGTCATGTGTCAACATAGAAACACAACTCCTTTTTGAGGTATCCAGTTTTTAATGAATCAAAATTCTTTTATTAACACAGATTAGTCTTTGCATATAGTCTTTTCCATAAATGAGATGTGCCTTAATTACAGTCATATGTTTGTTGTATGATGGTATAAGGTTTTAAAACCTCTGTTTGGCAATTTTTGTCCTATACTCACTTTTTATCATGTCGTACAGGCTATAACATCCTCAGGAACCAAGAAAGGTGAACTGTTTTTGGGTGATGTTAATACCCAGTTGAAGAACAAAAACATCACTACTGATATCAAAGTTTACACAAGTTCTAACGTGAGTTTAACATTCCTGTTTCAATAGTTATCATTCTCTGCTATAAGCAATAATATCGTATATACTTCTTTCTGATTTGCATGCCTTGTACCAAAAGGTTCTGTTTGTTGGTTTAATCATATTTTACGATAGCATGTAGAACTACTACCTGCAACATTGAGTTGTTTTACGTAGACCATATACATAATCATATTTTATCCGAGATCTAGACATAGGTAGCAATCCATTCTATACTTTCATTTTATATTGCATGATAAACTAATTCATACACATACTTATACACCATCCTATGCTTGCTAGGTATAATTAAAGTGCTGCTTAATTTCTCAAACATTGGTTGCTATGTCCAGATCAATTGTTTTTAATAGAAAATTTCAAAACAAATATTTAGATATATTTTTGTAAACTTACACATGTCATCTATGCATGTTAAACAATGTCTGGCTAAGATTGCAAAATTTTGGGTCTCTTAAGGATTTGTAGGTTGATCTACCTGTTCTCTCTCTTATTGCATCTTTCTGTGTACAAATGACCTTGTTCCTTTGGTATATAAAAGTTGTTTAAATTTTGATTCTTTTGTTTTGAACTGTTTTTTCTTTACATGTAAAACCAGACCAAAATTCTTGTACTCTTGGCAGTTAAATTTAGTTTTATCTTAAATTACTCTGACCTATTTATGACCTCCATATTCTTATGATCAATTCACTCAATTCTGATTAATCTTTGCACAATCCAGCTTTTCACAACTATCACTGTCAACGAACCTGCTCCTGGTGTGAAGGCTATTTTAAGCTTCAAAGTTCCTGAGCAAACATCTGGAAAGGTAAGATAGTCAACCATTTTACTTAACATCTTTCAAAAATCAAAGAAAATATATTTGTCTATAGTGAAACTTACATAGTTTGAGAAAGCATTATCATTAGAATTTTCGGATAGAAGAGCTCTTGCATCGTATTCGTTCGTGGCAATAAATTGTTTGTTCTGTTTCATGAAACAGGTGGAACTTCAATACTAGCACGAACATGCTGGAATAAGCAGCAGTGTTGGGTTGAAAGCAAACCCAATTGTCAACTTTTCTAGCGTTATTGGAACTAATGCCCTTTCTGTTGGTGTTGATCTTTCTTTTGATACCAAACTTGGGGAGCTTACCAAATCTAATGCTGCTGTGAACTTTGTCAAAGATGACTTGATTGGGTAATTGACTCTGTAAGTAACTGTTGCTCCTCTGTGCTTGAGTGTATCATTTATTTCCCCCTATAACATGAATGATAGCCATTACACGTGGTAGTTATGGAGTGCTCAAATTAATCTATTGACACATTTACAAAGTTCTTAATTAGAGGCTATTGCAGCACTTCAGTATAGCAGAATTTGAACAAAATGCTATTGTTTTGTAATGTGCTATTTAGAAGCATATGGTAGAGGAGGAAGGCAGCTCACATGATTCTCAAGCCACCAAAGATTCTACAAGCTGGAAGAATGATGCTTATTCAAAGGTTAAAGGACCTGAAAAGAGAGGACGAGTGCGTTGTCTTGGCAAGCTTCCCCGGCATGCTAGTTCTAGCTTGGAAATCTAGTTTCTGTTCTTCAAATGCGGTTTTCTTTTCTGAAGATCCACAAATTAACGAGGTCTTACGAGCTATAGCTGAAGAGGTTTGATTTTGTGTCACCTATTGACCACAATTTAGATTCAAATATATGAAAGTGAAGATACATTACCATTCAAAATTGTAGATACATGAAAGCTGGTGCTTATGGTGCTTCTGTTGAATCCTCTTGAATATTTTACTTGGTCATTGATTAGATTCATACAAAATAGTGGTTTTTCTAGTTATACTTATTCAAACAGAAAATAAGAAAATGTAGTTGAAATTCTTTGTTACTATATTGAAATATTTGAATTTAATTGAAATTGATATAATAGTTTAATTTTAATATTAAGTTAATTTGTCATATTTAAATTGAAATAATAGAAAATGTATTGTAAAATTTTTTACCGAGTAATTGAATTTTAATATTAGATTCTTCAATTATAAAAAAAATTAATTTATAATTTTATTATATTTTGGTAAATTAAAAAATATTATTTAAGAGAGTTCTAGTGACACTTATTAAAACTAAAACTGTAGGTAAAAAGAGAAATATTTGTAACAGTAACCTATGATATAGTGACATTCAGATAAATATTTGCCCGTAGCTAAAAGCTATCGTGACACTTATTATACCGTAGCATTACACCCCCTTATAATTGACGCTAGGGGTGGGCGTCACTCAATGTCTGCAAGCTTTTTACCTACGGATTATTGACTTTTAGTGACACTTTTTGAGTGTCACAAAAAGTCAATTTTCTTGTAGTGTAACATGATCACAGCCCAAGGTCGAGGCGATCCATTCCAAAACACCGGAATTTCATTCCACAATTGTCAAATTAGGGCTGCATCGGATCTAAAACCCGTTGTCGACAAGTACAAAACTTACTTGGGTCGGCCTTGGCAACAATACTCAAGAGTTATGGTGATGAAAACTTTTATGGACACTTTAGTGAGTCCGTTGGGTTGGTCTCCATGGGGTGACACTGATTTTGCTCAAGATACATTATATTATGGAGAGTATGAAAATTACGGGCCAGGCTCGGCAACAAAAGACAGAGTGAAATGGCCCGGGTTTCATGTGATTACAAGCCCAAATGAAGCTTCAAAGTTTACTGTATCCGGGCTTCTCGCAGGCCCGTCATGGTTGGCTACTACTTCTGTGCCATTTACATCTGGTCTTTGATCATTATTAAGTTAGTTATTGTACTTAATTAATTATTTGTAACTAAATTCATTGTACTTGTTGTTATAAGAACATATTCAATATTCTTTTGATACAGGAAGTAAAATTGAAGTAGAGGATTGAAACATTAAAATTTGAATCACAATACTGTAATGTAACCATTTATTAAAAATATGAATTACAGTTTGAGATGAAATATATGTGTTAATGGCATGATTGATGTATTGTCAGCCGTGAAGCACATATTTGTATATTTTGTTGAAGCTGAATAAATTATTTACAGTTGAGTATTATGATTATTGAAAAAAGATGCACATTTCTACTTGCAGTTACATATTTCGATAATGTAGGAAAACCTATTGTTATAAAATTCATGTAACAGTACGAGAGTATGGGATCTATTATGTGTTTATTAAAAAAGCTCAAACAGAAGGTTGGCCATGCTGGAACTCTTGCTCCAATAACAACTATCAAAGCGGGTGGACATATATCAAAGGATGCTATCATGATTACAAATTAAGAGGGGGGTGTTAAATGTTAGTTAATTAGTAACATGTATAGTCAATTTTAATTATATTTTCTTTGTGACAATTTATGTATTTTCTAGTGGTTACAAACATAACACGGACTTTATTGTATTTTATGTAGTTTCATAACTTACATCTTCTCATTTTCTCTATTCTCTACTATTTATAGAAAGCTACTTATAGAAAAGTATTGTAAGTTCTATTGCAACAAGAAAAAAATCATCCATAAAAATTCAAATTGCAAAATAGTTTTTCTACTATATTCTTATCTACCATTCTTTTGTTGCCCCAACGTGTATGGCCAGATAAATCCTTTTTATCGTATAAGAGGCATTGTATTTTCAAGACCTTCCACTTAAAGCATTTCGCTTCTACACGCCTTGTGCTTTGGAGGCTGTGTAATGTTAATCCTATTATCTTATGGGTACCAACTAGAGACCTCGATAGCCCAAGAAAGAGTCAGGTTATAATATAAAAAGAATCTACCATAAGATATCAAGGTCTGGCATCATCATTCTTAGATCAACTCGACATGCAATATTGAGGCCTGGTTAGCTAAATTATGCCTGACCTCAATATTAGGGAAATAACGATTAAAAGACTATGTATAATCAGGTCTCTCACATAAAGTATCTTGTCCATGCGGATCTCATGCTTAAGGGGCTATGTATTACATGTATTCTCTCCTAAAGCATCTCTTCCCTACGCGTCTCATGCTTAAGAGAGTGTGTACCATCCGAACTCTCATAAAGTATCTCGTCTCCATGGCCCTCGTGCTTGGGGACTATATGCATGTCTAAAAATCTCATTTAATTAATATTTAAGCTCAAGAGAGCTCCCCCTGGCCTCTAAAGCATCTTATGGGGTTCACCAATCTAGATCAACATAAATGAGCCAAAAAGCATGCCCAACCTCAAGCCAATGTTGGAATAAAATTGGTTTGTACCACATATCTAAGATTTTGATGACAACAAAATATCTAAAGAACAATTAGGTATACTAACTTATGTTCAAGTGTGCAAGACCAAATATTAAATTTGTGATGGAAGTTAAGTTTTGACACTGAAGTTGAACATTTAAAAGAGAAGATTGAAGATCCTAAATCTGAAGAATCGAAACCTAAGAATCAGACTCTGAAGGCTCAGATCTAAAGACTCAGACTATGAAGAAGGTCAACTTCTGAATACTCAAACTCTGAAAGATGTCAACATCTGAAGAGCAGACTCTAAAAAAAGTCAACCTCTAAAGATCCATACTTTGAAGACTCAAACTCTAAAGCTAGTCAATCGCTAGGATCAAGCTCAAGAATTAAAAAGCTGTTATGTTAAGAAATGTGGTTGGGCCTAACTCATCTCTACAAAACCGGTTAGTAGGGTGAGGATTGCCCCCACTTATAAGCACATGTTTAGGCCATATATTGTCCCATATGGGACTCTTAACACACCTCCTCACGCCGAGGACTAGACAACCGGAGCGTGGAAATAAATGGTGGGTGGCCCGGTTGCGGAAACCATAATAGGTGGCCCACTGGATCTTAAACTAGGCTCTGATATGTGTGTGCGCACTAACCACTAACCACTGACTGACTGCTGCTATTGAGGGGGAGAATTTTTTGATTCTCTTAAGTGCTGGTTAGTAGTTGTTGAGGGGGATTCTATCAATGGAAGATAACTATCCCACGTACCTTGCTGTTTCCATTTGTCTTTTATAATGGGGTCTATGATATTCAAAGACCTAGAATCTTGTGCTAGGTACAATCGTAAAAGAGGACAAATGTTGGATGATTCTTGAAAATACAATTTGACAAATATGCATCTTTTGACTGTTCTGATCAGATCATTTTCAAGGGTAAATACATCTTATGTTCTTTAATAATAGAGCCGTGTTTGTGGATAATTGATAGAGAGGATTGACGTTAGTGAGGTGGTGTTAGTAATCTGTAACTTTTGATCTGATGACCCTTAGAGTTCTTGTTGATTTTGCTTCTATGTGTTGCTATGGAAAGATCATGATATGACCCTTATAACTTAATTGATAATTGATGCATGTACCCTGTAGAACTGGATGGACTCATAAGATATGGTGATTCACTGAGATTTAGTAATCTCACCCCATTTCATTATCATTTTTCTGGTTGCTCGAGGTAGAACAAAAGCAAAGATAAGATGGCCTAGCTTGCTTGGAAATGTTTCTTTGGCATGGATTTCTATCGTGTTTTGTGCTTTTGAGCTTATGTATCATGAATTATGTATTAGTACTTTTGAGATTGTAATAACATATGCATATTATATTTTTACATAATATGTATGGGGTGTTACACTTAACAATATATTTTTGGTATTATTGAAAATTGGAAAGTAACTTATACATTTGAAAGGTGGCAAATTCCCTAAATTGTAATCAAACTGTGGAGGGCCTTCTATAGACAAAAAATACTAATTATAGCTGATTATGAAAAAAATGCCAAAACTATATTGTCAATAATTTAAAAATGAGACTAATTAGTTAAATACATGAACCTGAGTTGACAAAAAATTTGTCAAAATCGCACACATATTTCCTTCAATTGCTTAATATGCAAACTAAAATCACATGGATTACGTACACCCTACAAAAATCACTTATACTTCAACAAACTCTTACAAAAGCCTACCAAGTAAAATTGGTTACTATGTTCAAAGAAACTATCATTCCTCTACCCTTGAATAATGCATTTATAAGTAAGCTTAAGAATATTGTTATGTGAATCCTCCTTAAGACACTTGTTTTTCTTGCACTTTCAAGCTACAAGGCTTCAACTATTAAGTAATGCAATTTTTTCTAATAGATAACATTTTATTCCTATAATTATGGATTTATTATGGACCACACATAATTGTCGATGAAATCACAGTCATACAAAACTGTCAACAAAATCTCAACTGTAAAAATTCAAACTGTCTAATAATTTATAGTCATGCTAAATATCCGATAAATGCATTATCTTTTAAAAAAATTTAACACTACCAAATTTTTACGCATTTTGAAAATACTCCAATAATCCATGGTGTCTTAAAACACTGTATTTTTTCACGCACCAATTTTTTTTTTTTTTAATAAAAACTAATCAAAATGTCCACTGAACTTTTATTTTAGTCTACCAAATTTTTTCATTTATACCACATTTTTTACTTTAAATGTCAAATTTTTCATGCGATAATTTTTAACTAAAAATTGTAATACCCCAATTTTCTAACACCGGTAATTATAATACCCTAATTTTTTAACATCGGTAATTATCATCTAATGTGTGGTTAGTAAGAAAATTATATGTGTTGGATGTACCCAGGGGCGGAGCTATAGACCAGCGAGCCCGGGCACGCGCCCGGGCTCAACCCCTCATTTCGTTGTATACTCTCCACCTAATAGTTGATTTTTTAGACAACATTTGGGGTAAAATTAATAATTTTTAGATAAAATTAAGGGAAAAATTAATAAAAATAGGGTGTAAAACTTTTGGACAAAATTAAAGGCAAAATTTTTAGACTAAATTAAAGGTAAAATTAGTAGAAACAAATTGTAAAATTAGTAAAAACAAAGTATACATTTTTTGCCCAGGCTCCATAAAATTTCAGGCTCCGCCACTGGATGTACCTAAAATTTGTCATTCTCTTAAAATTGGGCTTACTTAGTAAAAGGAGCATTATGGTATTTTCACTCCTTAGGTAGAATAAGGACTTGTTTGGTCTATGCACCTCATTTTTTTCACTTGACCTAATTCAGATTTTTAGAAGCAAATGGTGGAAAAGAGAGAACGTGAAAGAAGGAAGAAATGGAGCACTCGTTCGTCTTCACCTCCATTGCGTGCATCAAAATCCTTGATCTCTTGGCACTATCAAGCGCACTCCTAAACTATATTTCTTCCCTTATTTAAGGTGAGTTCCATTAGTTACAAACTTGGGGAATTTTAGAGATTGAATGAATTAGGAAAAAGGTTTTGTGAGAATGTTCATGAAAGCATGTCAAATTACTTGATTATATGCCCTTACCATGTTATGACATGTCCATGCATGTTGAAGTATGTCTATAACTCTTGATTGATGAATGGATGTAAGAAGAAATGGTGATTTTCGTGTGGGTTTCGCTTTGTTGCTTCTATTTTTTTTAGTGTTCTATAATGTTCGCTTCGCGAAATGTAATTCACCTAGCGAGTCCTCTGTTTCTAGTTTTTATGGGTTGCATAATATTTTGCTTAGCAAAATGTATTTTGCTTAGTGAATTTCCCGTTTTCAGAACTGGGTTTGCTTCTGCCAGAGCTCGCTGGAAGCTCTCTAGCCCTCACTTAGAAAAATTGCTTTCGCTACTAGTTCGCTTAGCAAAAAGGTCTGTACTGGAAGAAATTCCATTTCTGTCAGGCTATGAAGCACCGATACTTTAAAATCACTGTCGTATCGTATCCGATACGCTCCGATACGCCTATACGCTCTGATACGCTGCCGATACGTATCGAAGGAGTATCCGAATTTTTATTTTTTTAAAAAAATTAAAAAAAATTGATACGGCTGTGATACGCTTTCGAATTCCGATACGTCCCGATACGTGATATTCAAATTTTTTGCAGATTTTATTTTTTTAATGACTCTTCATTTTTTTTCTTTTTTAATAGTCATTATTTATTTCCATATTTAATTCTTTCCTAATATTTTTATTCCAATAATTTTTTATATCAATTTATAATATCTTATTTAATTAAATTAATCATGATTCATCATTAGTTGGGACTTCCAATTAGGCATATTAGGCAATAGTTATACATTATAAAAAAAGTAATAGGAATATCTATTTTAATAGCTATCTTAATAGGCAATAACTATTAATAATAACTATCCTAGACAATAGCTATCTTAATAGACCATTCTTGCACGTTACTATGAAGAAAGAAAACAAATAGGCAATATCTAAGTTTTCAATTCCAAGATCATTAGTGGCTATTTATATGACTAACATTTTCAAATATTCACCATCTCTCATCTCTCTCTCTTGCAACATACAATTCTTCTTTCTCTTCTGCTATTTTTTTTCTACTTCTTCATACTTTCCCATTTTTGAAACACCAAAATGTCAACATCTTCCAAATCAAATTCAAAAATTTTAAATAAGTTTCTCTCTAAAAATATTTTACAAGATGATCACTGTCCTCTCTAGGGTTATGTCAGTATAACAAACAAGGGTACTAAAGATTCAGAAGCAGAAGACGACATTGATACTATACCAATATCTTAGATTAGATTTAATATTTTTTAGTAATATAGTTATGTATTGAAAGTTCTATTATGACTTTGGTTTTGTTAAACTATAATTTAACTAAATATTTTATTTTAATTTTTATATGCGTATCTTAAACGTATCGTATCTTGTATTATTCAATTAGTAACGTATCGCCGTATCGGATACGTATCGTATCCGATACTCGTATCGTGTCTGTGCTTCATTGCTGCCAGGTTTTGCTAAAACTTTGCTAGGTTTCGTGTGATGCTCGTTTATTTTATTTAATTATTTAATTAATAGATTGTGGATTATTTAATGAAATTGTGATTAAATTGTGTATTTGTGTTGTTGTAGGAGTGTATGACTAAATGTATAGAAACATGAAGTTGTGGCTAGATATTGGTATTTATGCTATTTTAGTATATA
This sequence comes from Vicia villosa, assembly GCF_029867415.1. Lineage (NCBI taxonomy): Eukaryota > Viridiplantae > Streptophyta > Magnoliopsida > Fabales > Fabaceae > Vicia > Vicia villosa. The sequence goes on along the minus strand of NC_081182.1, from coordinate 213,201,849 downwards.
GTTGGATAATAATAATAATAATAATAATAATAATAATAATAATAATAATAGAATAGATGATTGATTAGTTAATTGGGCCTATTGTGGTGTTAGCATTAGAATTAGTGGAGGTGTGTTGTTAAGCCCGTTAGAGTGATGAAAGTTAATAAAGAACTAATAAAATAAGAGAGAAAAGATATTTTTGGGAAAAATAGAGAAGATAGAGAATTTTAGAGAGAACATGAAAGAGAAGAAGAGGCGCAAAGAGTCTAGGGCAAGGATTTCATTGAAATAGTAGAGCACCTTCAATCCAAGGTAAGGGTAGGGTTCTAACTCTATAAGGTTGGATATGATGATTTGTATGTAGGAATGATGTATGTTTGATGATGATTCATGTTGCAATGTGTTGTGTATGTACTGTATGGCTTATATTTCATGAAATTCGGTCTTATTATTGGCTTTCATGAAATTTTATGTCTTTGACTGTAAAATTGGTGTCGAAAGTGACGTCGTAGAATCGTGTTTTTAAGGTCCCAATAGATGTTATATGATTACAGGAGCATGAATATATAATTCCTTCGTAAAACCAGACTGTCTAAGGTGGAGTTTTGAGGGATTTAGGGATTGTGGCAGTAGCGAACAGTTGCAAAATTTTTCTGCATAATTGCAGGTCCGCTTAGCAAGCTTTGATGTAAAAAGTTTTATTTTTGAAAAACCAAGGACAATAGTTATTTAACAAGAATTTTAGTGAATTTTCCAGAATTTACGGGAGTCGTTTGAATGATTTTTTGAAATAATTTTTGATGAAAATCGGTTACTTGAATTTCCCTTGTTTGTTGACTATGGTTTGTGATTGTGTGATGTGGTTTTGCAATGACGAAGAAGTGATGGCTTATGTTGGAGTTTGTTAAAGGCTTATGCCTTATGGTTGCATAATTGTTGTCGTTGTTGTTACATATTGTGTCGCATACATTGCATTCACGATGGGGGTTTATGCTTTGTAAGATGGCTTGGATTGGCAAGTTAAGATGAAGGCTTATGCCTTGTTGCTGCCTATATTTATTGGCAATTGAGATGGGGGCTTATGCCCTGTTGGTACCATATCCATTCGCATAATTGTTGGTCTCATTGCATTTTACATAGTGATGAATGATGACGAGCTGTTTGGTAATGAATCTTTGTATAACTAATGATGTGATGATTAGTTGTTGTTGTTGAAATACGTGTCAATTAATGATATTGATGCTTTGTGAAGTGGTGAATTATGTATGACTTTATTCTTCATATACTTTTTATCATACGTTTTTTTATATTGTTATCATATCTCACCCCTTCTGTTTGAATATTACCCCTATGTTGGTAACATGTAGGTGAGAAGGAGTGAAGAATGTTTTCTTCTGTTAGTTTGAGTCGGTGTCGTCGCTCTAATACGTAACACTAGATGGGGGATGAACGCTATTTGTTTTTGGTGTTGGATTTTATATGATTGTGGAAGTATTTTTAAATATTGATGTTGACTATTTGTCGAACTAAGTTGCTATGTTGGCTTTTATTTGAATTATGAATAAATTCCGCTGCGTAATAAAAGATGTTTTTGAAGACTATATAGTTTTGATCGGTTCAACCGACTTAAGTGTGTAATGTATATGTTGTTAATCGCGAGCAAGTGTTTGTATCATGAAGAAATGTGACATCTTGGTTTGTGTTGAATGGAATTTTATTACTCTGATTTTATTAATATTCGATGGGCTAAATTGGGGTGTTACATTTCACTTAGAGAATCTGATTGGGAAAAATCTTATATTTACTTCCCCTGAGTGCAGTTCCATTCTGATTATGAATGGGACGCATCTCCTTGCGTGTGACCAATACGATTTATTATAGATTGACGAACAATATGACGTGATCACTTGCTTATGCCTCTCATAAATATGTATATGTGTTTAATGTGATGCACTATGGTTGATGGATGATATGATGTGATCACTTGTTTTGTTTGTACCCTTTTGTTTCGACCAAACAATCGGAGATGTTTTTCTTGATTATGGCTTGACGTGTATGTGGTGTTGATCACTTATTTCCACGTTCGTTCTGGTGGAACGTTCGGATGTGATTGGTTGTGTATGCTTGACCCGAAGTAGGCCTAGACCTGAGATGGTAAATCACTTGGGGACTCACTGGTATATTGAATGACGTGCTTGTGGGGTTCTGATAGGGCGTATACCCACTTGGAGTTACACATTAGTGTTATCGATTGGTGTGCTTGTGTAGCCATGTAGGCAAATTACACTTGGGTACTCACCACATGTGTACTTGTGTAGTCAGGTAGGCGTAAATCACTTGGGGTGCGGACTTTGTTTCTGATGTGCACACCTGAGCCGTGGATTGGTGTGCTTATGCATCCATGTAAACGTGTGTACTTCGGGTGTCGGACTTCGTTTCTGATGTACACATTTGCGTGTCAATTGGTGTGCTTGTGTAGCCATGTATGAGGATTACACTTGGGTTACTCACCACGGGTGTGCTTCTGTATCCATATAGGCGTAAATCACTTAGGTGTCAGACTTTGTTTTCGATGTACACACCTGATTCATCGAAAGCATTATGCTTGTGTAGTATCTTGACATTATGCACTTGGTAGATCCGGACTTAGTTTCTGACGTTACTCCCCAATGGTGTGCTTGTGTGGTCTAGGTTATAAGGCATGTACTACTTCTAGATTCCTCGCACATGGGTATGGGTTGGCATACTTGGTTGTGTTGTTATACTTGTGTGATATGATAATCCAATTAGGGGGTCAAGGGACTCCTAATTGGGATGCTATGTGATGTTTTTGTTTTCCTGTACATGACAGTGAGGAAACCCCAGATCATTGGTGGATCTGTAATCGATGCATATACCCTGTAGAACCGAATGGACCCATAAGATAGAGGGACTCACTGAGATTTAGTAATCTCACGTCATTTTGTTATCATTTTTCTGGTTGCTCGAGGTAGGAAAAAGGCAAAGGTAAGATGGCCTAGCTTGCTTGGAGATGTTTCTTTGGCATGGATTTCTATCGTGTTTTGAGCTTTTGAGCTTATGTATCATGAATTATGTATTAGTACTTTTGAGATTGTACCATTTTGGCCATGATCTTATGGCTTTTGGTTGATGTACTAATACTATTTCCTATTTCGCTGCTTATGTATGACAATCATATACCATGTTGTAATACCATATGCATATTATTCTATACATAAATGTATGCATGGAGTGTTACAGTTGACAATATATTTTTGATATTATCGAAAAATTGGGAAGTACCCGGTACATTTGAAAGGTGGCAAATCCCCTAAATTGTAATCAAACTTTGGAGAGCCTCCTATAGACAAAAAAATATACTAATTATAGCTGATTATGAAGAAAAAAATGCCAAACTATATTGTCAATAATTTGAAAATAAGACTAATTAGTTAAATACATGAACGTGAGTTGACAAATTTTTTGTCAAAACCGCACACATATTTCCTCCAATTGCTTAATATGCAAACTAAAAATCACATGGATTACGTACACCCTACAAAAATCACTTATACTTCAACAAACTCTTGCAAAAGCCTACCAAGTGATTTGGTTACTATGTTCAAAGAAACTATCATTTGTCTACCCTTGAATAATGCATTTGTAAGTAATCTTAAGAATGTAGTTATGTGAATCCTCCTTAAGACACTTGTTTTTCTTGCACTTTCAAGCTACAAGGCTTCAACTATTAAGTAATGCAAGTTTCTCTTATAGATAACATTTTATTCCTATATTCAATTAATTCTTACTTGCAATTGCATCAATGGTTTGTATCTGTATCATTCTTCATTATCACTTTCAATTCATTCTACACGTTTTTAACCTTCACACTCCACCTACTAAAAATCATCTATATATATATGCACATATAAAGCTTTCATTCTCATAAGTCAATACCAAATACAAATCAACAAAGTCATAATCTATACACATAAACTCTTATCATTTCTACACACTTCATTTATTCTTCTTTAGAATCATGGAAATCTTTGGAAATATATTCTTCATGCTTTTATTATTTTCTTCTATTTTTTCAATAGTCTCATCAAGAAAAGTACCTTCCACAAACAACATAGATTGGTGGTGTAACCAAACACCACACCCTAAACCATGCAAACACTACACAACTCAAATGAATAGTCATTTCAAAATCAAACATAGAGTTGATTTCAGAAGAATGCTTGTTCAACAAGTCTTAGAACAATCTCTCATCATGCCAAAAGAATCGCAACTAAATTCGTCGGTGGAGCATAAAATTGTTCATGGTGATTGTTTGAAGCTATTTGAAAACACAATCTTTCATCTCAATCGTACACTTGAAGGATTAAACAATGGAAACAAAATATGTTCACCAAGTGATGCACAAACATGGCTCACAACTTCTCTCACAAACATTGAAACATGTAAAAATGGAGCTTTAGAACTCAATGCGCAAGATTTCAATTTCATTGTTCATAACAATGTCATTGAGATGATAAGGAACACCTTAGCCATCAATATGTATTTCTTGAAACACAACAAAGGTAATATTTTTTAAATATTTAGAATATTATTTGTAAGTATTTACTCAACGATGGAGTCTTACCTAATCCAAATTTCTTAATCTATGTGTAGAAACAGAAGAAGGGTCATTTCCAAGTTGGTTTTCGAAGCATGAGAGGAAGCTTTTGCGATCTAGTTCTCTACTAAAGTTCAATCTTGTGGTGGCAAAAGATGGTTCGGGACAGTTTAAGACGGTGCAAGCTGCTTTGGATAATGCTGCTAAGAGAAAATATAAAGCAAGATTTGTGATACATGTGAAGAAAGGTGTTTATAAAGAAAATATTGAGGTTAATGTTCATAATGATAACATTATGTTGGTTGGTGATGGAATGCAAAATACCATAATAACAAGTTCTAGAAGTGTTCAAAGAGGTTTTACTACTTATAGCTCAGCAACAGCGGGTGAGTTATATTCATTGTTCTATTTGTAATTTTTCGTATCTATATATTGCATCGTGTATGATATTTGTGTTTATGTTTTATAGATTTGAAAGTTTAAATAATTAGTCTTGAAATCATTTAAATCCAGGTATTGATGGACTTCACTTCATTGCGCGTGATATAACCTTCCAAAATACAGCTGGTCCACACAAGGGTCAAGCAGTGGCGCTACGATCAGCCTCAGATTTGTCTGTCTTCTATCGATGTGCCATATCAGGATATCAAGATACTCTCATGACTCATGCACAACGTCAATTTTATAGACAATGCTACATCTATGGCACTGTAGATTTCATCTTTGGCAACGCAGCTGTGGTATTCCAAAATTGTAATATTTTCGCGAGAAAACCTTTAGATGGTCAAGCTAACATGATCACAGCTCAAGGCCGAGGAGATCCATTCCAAAATACTGGAATTTCATTCCACAATTGTCAAATTAGGGCTGCATCGGACCTAAAGCCCGTTGTCGACAAATACAAAACCTACTTGGGTCGGCCTTGGCAACAATACTCGAGAGTTATGGTGATGAAAACTTTTATTGACACTTTAGTGAGCCCGTTGGGTTGGTCTCCATGGGGTGACACTAATTTTGCTCAAGATACATTGTATTATGCAGAGTACAAAAATTACGGGCCAGGCTCTTCGACAAAAGACAGAGTAAAATGGCCCGGTTATCATGTGATTACAAGCCCAAATGAAGCATCAAAGTTTACAGTAACCGGGCTTCTCGCAGGCCCATCATGGTTGGCTACTACTACTGTGCCATTTACATCTGGTCTTTGATCTTTTGAGTTGTACTATAATAACTATATAACTATCTCTTTATTATTATTAAGTTAATTATTGTATAATTAATCAATTATTTGTAAATAATTCATTGTAATTCTTGTAAGAACATATTCAATATTCTTTTGAAACATGAAAACTTGAATCACAATATTGTAACCATCTATTAAGAATATGAATAACCAAACCAAAGTATAGTATAGCCCCTAATCACATTTTGTTGAATGACATAAACTATAAAAACAAATCCAATGTTGTTTTTTCTTTAGATCAAGAAATCACTAATCACAATCCTGATAGGCCTAAAAAATCAATGTTTCGAATCGTAAAAACGACACCATGAAGCTTTAGCTAGCTGTGAAAATCACACAAAGAATTCCCAAGAGCAATGTGAAGATGAAGGAATGTCCCAATGCAGAAGCTGAAGAAGGTTTCTGTTCCCTGTGCAAGTATAAAGAAAGTAAAATTTTAACCATAAGAGAAGATAAACAAAACCGAATAAAGAGCGCGTTTGAGAGGTGCGCAAGTATGAGATAACGAGACGTTACTTTTGTAAGTGTTTGAGAGGACCGCAATATAGAACATTGTCTGGTACACTGGTATCATTGCCGGACGATTCTTCAGGATTGAGAATCCTCAGATAGGTTTCTTGACCTAGGTACCATCTGTCTAGGTTTTCCGATCTCAAATTCCACAATCCAACATTGTCCAGAGACACGAGTATTGCTGTCCATCCTCCAGGAAAAACCTATTATATTGTTGAATATACGAAGAATAATGAGTTCCCGAGTTTTTGAAACGGCATAAACAATATGTACATATAACTGTCGTCGATTAGTAGTCAGCTCAATGGTTAGAGTTTGTGGCCTTTATTTTATAACCAACCTCGAGGGACGCATTTCAAATTTTCTCGGAGATGGTTGTAAAATAGTAAAGAAAAGATCGCATAGAACTTACCTGAGTTGTGCTACGAGAAATTGCGTCCCACTTATTATAAGAGTTTCTTGAGTTTTCTGTCCAATCACCATAGTCCATCCTAAATCGAAGAAATCGGTTTATAAACTCTTATAAATAAACAATGTTGTAATTAGTAACATGAGAGTGAAAGGCGGTGATGATTCTTACCCGACGACGAAGAACGAGTAGCCATCGAGATGAAAGTTTTGAACTGTGGTGTCATTGTTTTGAAATACAATCTCGATGAATCCTTTGTATGTCGCATTGATGATTGATCTGTCAACCACTGGTGTTCTGTTCAACGGCTTGCTTGGAAAATCGAGCTTATAGATTCCTCTTAGTTGATGCTTGTCAGCGAGGAGAAATGGAACGTCGGGTTTAAGGAATGAGATTCCGTTAATGGAAGCCCGAGTAGTGCCTTTGATCTTCACCGGTGCTGTAACGTTTAATAGGTAAGTGTCGGTTATATTGATCGAGCCGTACCGGTAGGATCCTTGAGGGTTAGGACGAGCTCCACTGGAAGATGTGTTTTGCCTGCTCAACATCATTATGGAAAAAAAGTTACATGTTAAATCAGCCGAGACGTGAAATCGTCGAGAACAAAATACAGAAAACAAACCTGATACTTCTTGCTTGGTTCATCGATGCGCCCTTGTTATAAAAATCATCAGGTGGTGGAGGTAAAGGACCGGTTACGGTACCCTTGGAATTTGTATAGTGTAAAACTGCAACACCGGTCACCTTCTGCCACAATGATTCATTCACGAACCTAGCGCTGGCGACAATATAGTAGTCGGTACTTGCGTTCTGGTCGGTGGAGAGAAGAAAAGAGTAAGACTGGCCGGCGTGAATATCAAAGTTGGTGAAATTTGTCTGCATTGTGTAATACCCTTCGGTTTCCGCCAGCAATAGATTGTGGTTTTGGATTCGGAAGTTCAGAGAAGTTGAAACTCCAACGTTATGGACACGGATTCGGTAAGTCTTGCCTGCAAAATATATTTGTAGTTTCCGTCATAATTCATACTCGAAATGTAACATTTAAAGGTAAGAAATAGCCTCGAACTGAAAATACCATTTCATCAAATTATTACCAGTGTCAACGTCAGTATTGTATCAGTGTTTCGTAGGTTAACATTAAGTATACGACGTGAAAAGAAAAGAGAAACGATGAAGATGAATAATTCGAAAGTGGAAAATAAAAGGTGATGCCGATGAAAATACCCGGTTCAACAGTAATTGTTTCAAAGGGTAGTTTGTTAGGTACGAGCGTATCATTGTACTGATAAGGTCCCTTTCCATTGATAAGAACACCATCTGGTATTCCGAGCTCTTTTCCGCCATCAAGCGCTGTTCTTAGAGCCTACAATTATCAAACAAGCGTGTATAATAGTAAAATTCACAAAATCGCAAATCACCGATATTTATACAAAAGAAAGAGCAACGAACGATAACTACTAACCGTGTGGTTCTGAGTAAACCAATCACCAATCATGATGAAAATTTCACCGTCCGGCTGCGCGAAAGGAATCGGTATAACCACCCTATTGTTGATAACAAAAGGACCAAAACCACCAGAAGCTCGTTGGAATTTAGTAGAAGGGAAGTAAAAGAAACTCCCTATTTGATCCTTGACTTGAAACTCATATGTCCAATTCCACTTCGGAGGAATCGGACAGTTCGTGCCAAGAACACCATCTTGCCACGAATCACGCCGCATTTGAATACCAGGCCTAAAACAACCATTTTTTCACAAATTTGTTAGATCGAAACTATATGAAAAAACGGAATAATAACCAAAAATTGCAATGTAACAGTGAAAACCAACCATGTAATGAGAAGTTCTTCATCCAATTGATTGAAAACGTTCACAACTACATGATTATTGGTTGTAACATTAATAACCGGTCCTGGAAATTTCCCATTCACAGCTATAACCTGCATATCAAATTTTCACTATTATCTAAATCAACAATTTCTAACCTTTCAAACTTATAATCAAGGTTTTAAAATACAACCGGCGACCGCAAAAATGGCCACGACAAAACATTTTCAGCAGATTCCGACACCGATATCATTATTCACTATTCACCGTTTTCATGTTAAAGAACAAACTATGGATAATTTATACCGTGACGACCACAATCAGTCCCAAACACGGCACCAACACCGACACAGTGACACCGGTAATAATGACACAGACACACCATTTTTCAGGTAGTCACAAGTGTCGGTGCTACATACTCTCAACACCTGTACCTACCAACACAAACACACCATTATTCAGAGGTGTCGGTGCTACATACTCTCAACACATGTACCTACCGAAATCGCGACAAACTTTACGCGACCGATATTAAAAACCTTGCTTATAATTATATTATTTATTATAATGTTTTTATTATGAAATCATAGATTAGATGAAAAGTTAGCTGAACAAAAAAATTAGGTCAAATTCATATACAAAAAGAGTAAAATTAAACTAAATTAGGGCAAAAAAAAAAAAGAAAAATCTCACTAATCTCCATTGAAATCACTGAAAGGCCAAGTCCACTATCAGCTTCAAAATCACAATCATATATTTTGAAACACAAAAACTAAGAAATTGATAGGTTTATCATCAAATCATACACTTTTCAAATATCTCTGAAAGGGACTGTTGCATAGAATATTTGACCTATTTTCAACCTCAAAACAAGTAATTCCCAAACACTGATTTCAAATACAATCTCAATATTCATGAAACATTAGAACAAATCATATAAAAAAATCAAAAGTTAGAACCAAAAAAAAACACTATACACCATTATACACACTGCATGGTAAGATTGAAGCATAAAAACAAAACATAAGAAACAAATTCAGAAACCCTTTATGAAAAAACAAACAAAAACAACCCATTTACGTATCAATAACCACAACCCAATAAACAACACTTTTTCAGAAAAAGTACCAAAACAGAGGAGAAAAAAAGGTCACATTTTTATGATCGAAACCACAATACGAAAACGACCCAGATGAAAAACCAAGCTAAAAACACCAAAAAACGATCAGAAATCAAAGAAAATCGATGAAAATGGATGAAAAATCGAACCTGTTGTGGAACACCGAGAGGAGAAAGAGTGGTGTAAGAGACGTGAAGTTCTTGGTAAAGAGTAGGATCGCCGGAGAAACAGAGGGTGGAGAATAGGGTAATGTGAAGGAAGAGAAGATTGAGAGAAAACTGAGAGAATGTGAAGAGACCCATTGTTGAAAACGTGAGAGTGTAATGCGAAGGTTTTGGTTTTACAGAAAAGAAGAGGAAGAGAGAGAAAAGAGAAAACGGCTATTTGTATTTTTCCAAAATATTGAAAGAAAAAAAAAAACTTATAGAGGAATTTATTGGAGGAAAGTTTTTTCATAAAGTTATTTTTTTTCTATTTTTGAGATTTTTTTTTTTTTGGTTTTTTCATTACACGGTTTAATAAATAGGAGTATCAATTTATGAAAAGAAATTTTGGTTTTACCAAATTAACTTTAATAATAATTTTTAAATAGTATATTGGGTAGTAATAATAATTAAATTGCATAATTGTCCGGCTGGCAGAATTCAATAGTGTTAAGTTGAATTACATGGTTTGAACTCTTATATTTACGGAATTTTTAATAGTTATTATCATTTTCTCTACGCATTTAAAAATAATTATCGTTGTTAATTTTTTTTGCCTAAAATATAATTTTTTGTTCAAGATTTATATAAAAAAAATGCTCAAAAATAAAAAAACATGTCATGGTTCACATTTTTTATTCATGGTTTTTTTTTTTTTTTGGTTTTTACAAATAAAGTGCTTTTCTTTTAGGTTTTGAGCTATTGTTGAAGTTAAATATCCCTTTTATGGTTTGATCAATAGCTTTGATTACAAGTATATCTTTATTGTTGAACAATTTTAAATACATAATCATATGTATCTTATTTTCTATATTGATATTGATGATACTAGATAATATTTCATCATCTAATCTTATAATCATGTTGACTAGCTAGTTTGTAAGCATAATCTATGGGTAAAAAGTTGAAGTTTAAAATGAGAGGGGGTACAAACCAAGTTTAGGTAACTGAAACACACACTTTAAAGCAATGGTCGGTGGATTCTATTATGTTATTGCATCTAAGGCACCAAAGATGTATTTGACACAATTAACTTAAGTATGGTTTCAATACACGCAAACTTGTGCTTATACAATAAACCACAACAAGCATGATCTAACCTAAATAACATATAAATTATGCTATGATTTAACTTTTACATGTTAAACAACAAAAATTAAAGAGAGATAGGAAAGAAAGTACACGGAGATATATAGTGGTTCGATAATCGCCCTCATTATTCCTACTCCACTCTTTAATGATTTGAAACCATTGGAAAAAATAATCAAGTCTTCCGCTATTTTCAAGAGTTAATATACTAGTACTTTGATACAATGAACTATCATCAATCTGACTGTTAATAACCACATTGCATTAGCCTACACGTGAATCCAATGACAATTCCTTCTGTTGATGCAGATACTCAACTACTACACACAAGATCTTCAATGATTTTGATATAATAATCTAGCTATCCACAATAATCTGCTACAGGCTTCCTTTCTGCAGCATTTTTCACCCGAATCTGACGAAGACTTTTTTGAGCGATTTCCATTAGCCTCAATTAATTGGATAACTCCTAAATTTATTTTGGGGCCAACCTTTACATGATTTCACCAAAGTCTTTAATGGATTATATAGAAATTATTCTCTCTTTGTAAACAACATATAACCAATATCTATGTTTAAGAAATGATTCTTCTACCTGATACACCAAAGCATAACTTCAGAGAAAAATATTAGATTTCCTAATGTACCTTTAATCTACCTCTCATACTCAATCTTTAGATTTGAAGGTACATAACAATGGTTCTTGACAAATGTTGAAGATGATGAATAGTATCTGAATAATATCACACACACAACTAAAATTCACAAGATCCATATTCTAGGAGGTTAATCACAATGTATTAAGAAGAAATTAGGTGTTGGTGAATGAAGCACACTTTCTAAGTTCTCTCAAGGTTCTTGGAAAAACTAGACAAGGCCAGTGGTTGACCCAGTGTCGAGCAGGCCCCAGTCCAACATTACTCCAATGAAGGCCCAATAGAGCGATTCAAATGGCTATAGCCATTGGGGAGCTTCTCACCCACGTGCCCCTCTAAGGACACGTGGCCAACTGCTTTTCGGAAGAACCAGTCCTCCATCTTCCGAGGTTCACGGGAAGATGACCCAAGACGAATATCACGTGTTGATCTTGCCCTACCCATGTAGGATCCTAGAAGTCTTCTATTTTGGGCCTAAGAATCCAGCCCAAAACAAAAGACCTTGGCCCAACATTGGGGGCACCATAAACATTGGGCAGCAAGGCTGCCCAGCAAGCAAGAGACCATTTGTCTCAAACGGAGGGGCAAAAGGGGTATCTTGATGTTGGCTTGCGTGGAGGTCTGTCCGAGGATAGCGTTGGTTCGCTGGCCCTCTGGTCAGGTGAGGATGTGTCCCCAGTTGGTTGGGCCAAAGCTATTAAGTCGTTCTGGGTGCAAAAGTGGATTGGATCATGCCTAGCCATTGGGCCAGTCAAGAACACTTTACTTCACTTTCTTTTCTTGCAATAGACCAAAGCAATTTCACTCCGAAACTTACCGATCATTATGGTCAGCCAATTCGACGATAACGTCAACACTTTCGCCGCATGAATTTTTCAGATTTTAAAATAGGTATCAAATGCTAAAAAATATAACCTCAAATTTTATATAATAAAGAAATGTTTCATAATATATATACCATAAAATTAGCTAGTCAAGAGGCAAAAAATCTTAAACACGAGTACAAATCTCATTTTAAATTTTTTTTTTTTTAATTTGTAAAACATTTTCAATTGTTTTGTCATATTTAAAATAGTTGTAATTTATTTTCGGTTGTTTTGTCATTTTTAAAATATTTGCAGTATAGAACATTGACTTGTTAAAGTAAATTATAGTAATAGATATGTATAACTTTGATTTTATTTTAAATAAACTATTCAAAATTTCTTATTTACCCTTTAAAAAAAAGTTCTATAGCTTCTTACACAACAAAATTAAAATCAATAATAAAAATGAAATTAGTTTAATTTTTAATTAAATATTATTTATAAAATAATTTAAATCAAAGTTTTCCTTGTACTTCAAAAACGTTGGGCCGGCACTAGTTTATACCATTAGAATAAAATACTTTAAATAACTTATATTATTTTTTTTTTTCAATTTCACTTATATAGTCTTAATTATAAATAAATAAATAAATAAATATTAATTAAACATATTGTTTATGTTATTTTATATTTATAAATTAACTTAATCGTTAATTTTATTAAATAACATTATTTTGTATTAGTTAATCTCTACAATAAGGTCATAAATTAAGAGTTAGTTTATCAGTACCATATTTTTTATGAAGTACTATTATAGCTTAATTATTTATTTTCCTTAATAATAAATTAACCTTAATTTATACATACATACAATCAAAAAATTTATATTTAACATGTTATATCATAATGGGCCGCCCGGAGGAAGAATGAAGAAGTACTAGTGTAACACTCTACTCACCTAGGACATACCATATTAACACGCTTAGATTGGGATTGAGTTATCCAGTGTCGTTCTTATTATCCACATTGTAACACCCGATGTAGAGGAGGGCAAGAAACATGTAACACCCGAGGTTGAAGAGGGTGAAGAGTGGTCGTTAAATTTACATCGGAATGAGATGGATCTTAAGGTTGTGCAGGGACAAGGCTGATTCGTTGAAGGGAGACTTATAAGGATTGATTGATATTATCTATACCAACAAGATGCATCTTCTTTTCAGTAGCCTAACTAATAAGAACTATATAGTTAAGAGCCTTGACTTAAAGTAGTATTTGGATGGGTGACCTTCTAGGAAGTTTCCCAGAAAGCGTGTGAGTGAGGATAGAGCATGTTGAAAAGACCTGTGTTGGTTTGTGGGCTCAGTCGGTAATCTTAAAAGCAGTTTGTGACGTTAGACACACGCCCAATGAACGTGGATAATAATGTGGTCGCGTACACTAACGCGATAGAAGGGTCAGCCAAGGAGGAAAACCACGTCCCTCGTGTTTATAAGGAAAAACAACTTCCACGTATCCCACACTTCTATGAGGAAATTGGGAGGATAACCGCTTCATGGGTCTAAGGACCCAGCCCCAAAAAGCCTATATAAATACTTCAGCTTTAGAATTGAGGGGGACATTCGATTCGTCTATACCCACACATACATAGCTTTTCACCATTCTGTTTGAGCTAGCTTTAAACACCATCAACAACCATGCATATCATATACAACCTTCCAAATACAGAATTACCCTTATTGTACATTTTTAATAAGTACAAAGGGTTATGGCTGGTAGAGATAACATTGTAGACAATTGCAACCTCTTCTTTAATGATATTGAAAAGTGCTAATAGATTGTTTTGATAGATGATAATAGTAGTGATTGAAGCATATACACTTTTGAGGAGTCAAATACCTTCAAAATAACTATTAACATCGAAAATATGCATACGAGCATAGCCAATATTTTTATGAAAAAAACTTATTTAATTAGATGAACACTCTGGTACCCTTGAATTTAGTTGGGTACCGGTACCCTTGTCCAATCAAGTAACAGTATTCAATGTCACATCATCTTTTTATTTATTTATTTTTATTTTTAAAAAAAATAAAATTTAAATCAATTTACACTAAAGTGATACCCAACTAAAACTCATAGGTATACCAAAGAATTTATCATTTAATTATTTATGTGTATAATCTAAGATAAAATTAAATTGAATATAAATAAACCAGTTGAATCGGAATTAAATTTTTTACACTTACATAAGCAATTACTATATACACATTTATAGAAGAGAGAAAGATAAATGTATATAAAATTTATAAATATTCCTTTGTAAAAATTCAATTGGAATTACGTATATAAGTGGTTAATAGAGTGATATACGCGTGAAAAAATCTCGCAAGAAACGTGTTTCTTCTCATTCTAATTCTAGTATTAATTGACTTACTCAAATCTCAAAGGGACCCATTATTTTAAATGCATTCTCACTTTTTGCCCCCACCACATAATCTAAATATAGACATGTATTAATTTCCCTTTTTCTATATATAGTAGTATATTGTTTTTCACATTTATTTTCTTTGATCACAATTTTATTTCAATATTAATTTCAAAAATATATTTATGTAAATAATAAACTTATTTATATTGATTTAGAATCATAAATGTTGTGAAATATCTAACAATAATAGTGAGCTTGGAGATAGGTTCAAAGAAACAAAATTCTTGGGCCTTGGCCCTCTCTATAATAGTAATAAAAATTAGTTAAATTTAATTTTAATATTAAATTCATCAAGAATAAAGAAATGTGAAATAGAGAACAATAGCAATTAAAATTAATGACTTCAAGCAACTTAATTAACACACGATCAACGTAAGTAAATTCACAACAAAGCAAAAGAAAGATAAAAGACACGAACACAAAGATATTTGTTTATCCAATTCAATCAAATTGATCTACTCTATTAGAGACAGCAACTCTCTGATTATTATACTTTCAAAAAGTATTATACTCTGCCAAATTCAGTATCATGCTCTGAAAACAATATTCAGGCTTCTACCACTCCTTGAGCTCTAATCCCATATCTTATTAATGTCATGAAAGTTTTCACTAACAGGTGATAAAAGCACAAATACATTAGAACCTTCTAAAATATCAAACCCACATTTTTCCTAGCAACACTAACCCACCATCTTGATCACATAACTCCTCAAACAAATCTCTGTTTTGAGTCATATGCCAAGTGCAACCTGAATTTATATTTCATTCCTTGCTCGATTCTCTGCTAAAACCACCAAAATATTAGATGATTCATAATCATCTTGAACAATGGCTGCATTGTCATTGTCCTTGCCATCGCCATAACTTTTTAACCTGTTAGGACACACTTTTTTTTGGCATGAACTTCCTTCTTATAGTGGTAACACCTAATAACATGAGCATCATTACCATAAGACTTTTGTGGACCTTTACACTTTTTCTTCTCAAACTTACCATCAACTTCAGAGATTTTCCTTTGACGAACAATCTTTCACCAATAGATGATGACTTGTGCTTATTTCTTTCGTTCGAATTCTTCAATTATAAGGTTGATTGAACTTCTTCAAAGGTCTGTGACTCTCTTCCATACAAGAGGGTTTCTTTGAAGTAAGCATGAGATCTTGGTAAAAAAACACAACAACAACAACGCCTGATCTTCATCACTAATGGTAATCTCAATATTCTCCAGATCAAGAATCATCTTATTGAACATAGCTAGTTGTTCAGTCAAGACTTTGTCTTCACTCATCTTGAATGAATACAGAGCTTGATTCAAGTAGAGGCGATTGACCAATGATTTGGTAATGTACAAACCTTGCCTCAAGAGAGCTATGCAGCTCTTCTTTACTCATCGTCACAAGGTCCTTTGATTCCTCAATCGCTACGACTATGTTATCAAATCTTGCCATCAAAGAATGCAAGATTTTTGCGACAACATGTTGCTGCCTATCGTTTTTTCATATGCTTTTACTCGGTTTACCAACCGAGTAATTCTCGTTGTAAAATTGTTGATAGTCTCTTTCTCCTCCATTTGAATCAACTCAAGCTGACATGTGTGAGTTTGTAACCTCACAACCCTCGCCTTGTCAGCCTATGTGTACGCCTTTTCAAGAATCTCTCACGCTTGTTTTGATGATTCGCAGTCACACACTTTACCAAAATTATCCATATCAACGCATTGATGGATTAAAAACAACGCTTTGAAATTTTTCTTCTTTTCTTCCTTATGCGACGTTCTTTGCTCTTGAGTAACACATTCAACAAGAGGATCTACACCGTTCTCGATCACATCAAGAATGTTTTGGTAGCCAAACAATATCTTCATTTGCTTGCACTATTTGTCGTAATTCTTCACATCAAAGATGAGTAAATTTACAGGAATACTTTCATTTGAGATAAAAGTCATGATTGCACACTAGGTGTTTGATGGATCGAAATCTGAATCTTGATGCCACTATGCAAGAGGTAAAGGAGGTAGAAGAATGATTGACAACACTAGTGTGCAGTGTTATAATTAACCATTCTTCTACCTCCTATACCTTTTGCATAACTACCTATAGAGTTGTTTGATCTAGCAGAGTCCTGTTTGACTCGGTGAGGGAGCGGAAATGAATCTTAGTGGAGATTAAGGCTAATGATGTGGGTGGTGTGAGTGATAAAGTCTCATATCGACTAAAAATGGAGGAAATGAGCATATAATAAAAATGATCCATACTTCTTACAACTTAAGATTTTAGGTGAGTATGTGGTGTGTCTCTCACAAAATACTGTTTATAGAGAAAGACCACAATTCAAAAATGTTTTCTCATGTTGACCCAAAAATTAATGACTCAACATTTAATAAGACAAATTTAACAAAAATATTTTTTTATTTACTTATAATTTTAATCGATGTCATAGGTAATACATGTGTTAAGAAAGAAAATAGAGTTTTAGGCATTGATTTTTGAGAAGTTACCAAAGTGCATTTCACCATCAAGTTAATTGTGCATTATGATTCATTACGAAAAAGAGAGAGAACAATGTTAATAGGATAGCAAAAAATGATGATAAAGTTAGGCATGTTTGAAAGCAACTATATCCATTAGCTATACCAATAATATAATAGTGGTGATATATTTTTGGTTTACCATCCAAGTAAAAAGACAAGACTAATCTCAAATAAAAACAAAGGATCATTGATTGATCATGGAAGTTTCAACATGTGACTAATAGAAATATGTTTAATCTTGCAACTTAAGCAAGATGGAAGATTCAAAGGATCATTGATTGATCATGGAAGATTCAATGTGTATTTATGTTCATAGACCATCTTATTCATAGCCCACCAAATGCTAACAATAATAATCACAATATTGATTAACACTTCCTTAGGTTCCTTTAGAAAAGCATTCTAAAGTCAATCTTCAATGCTAACCTTCTTACAATAGGAAAAGTTTAGATGAAGCCTCTCATAAATTTTGGTTCCACCTATTGGTGGCCATATCAATTAGGTCCTAGATAGATAAAATTGTAATATCTTTTTAACTTTTTTTTACTAATGGTAAATCAGTATTTTGTTTGGATACTTGAATTCCTTCCTAAAAATGTCTTAAAGAAGCGTTTGGTCCACCTTCAAACTTTTTTGATATCTTTAAAGAATTTTTTTTTGTATTGAAATTGATCTTATTTCGAAAATTGGTTTTAATTTTTGTGTTCAAACATAAATTTTAACTTCAAAATTCTTATTTAACTTACTTTTACGTATCAAAAATAAATTATTTTATTTTATTATTATTAGTTTGTTTTAACTTTAAAAAAATGTAAAAACAAAATTTAAAAGTGATTTTTATATAAAAAAATTAATAGTA
The DNA here is from genome assembly GCF_029867415.1 of Vicia villosa. NCBI lineage: Eukaryota > Viridiplantae > Streptophyta > Magnoliopsida > Fabales > Fabaceae > Vicia > Vicia villosa. The sequence goes on along the minus strand of NC_081182.1, from coordinate 213,183,508 downwards.
AAGTTATTTTTAAATTTTTTTACAAATTAAAAAAATTATTTTTGATATTAAATAATATGAATATATACTATTGTATTCTTGTGACTACTTGATGCCACCATTAAATTATAAAAATAAATAAAACCCAAATTAAACAATTTTATCAACTTGATATTTATAAAAAAAGACAACGGGATCGATGAATTTCAATCAAACATTTAAAATTTGTCCACCCCTGATATACATATCCATAAGATTTAATTTTATAGTTACTTGCCACTTGAGGCTAAGTCTTCCCACTCATTTTTCATCATCCACATTTTAATTTGTATAGGTTTGAGATATTTAATTTGTTTAAATGAGGCTTTTAACTTAAGAATTGGTTGGAAAAAGATGAACAATGAAGAATTTTAGGCCATATTATTAAATGCTAGAGTTCTTGATTCTTTGCCACCATCAATCACCATTTCTTTTGTTCTATTAGGTTATTTAAGTCTCAAAGAAGCACGTCTTCAAATCTCCTCCCTCCATTGAGCTTGACTGGCAAAAAACATATTCCTTGATTCATATCTGATACAATATAATGTAGGTTGAATCACACTCCTTGCTTTCACAGATACCAACTACAATAACTTCAATTATTTATTCAATTGATATAAAAGACATTATTACAAGATTCACATATGTTGAGTCACTCTGTAAGCTAAACAAACAAGGAGTTCTGAATCAAATTGAGAGAAGGAAGAAGATTACTAACAAGTTGAATCATCCACCACTTATTGGAGGTATAACGGCCAACTCATCCTTGTCTTTAACGATCGTTGAATCCGTTGTATACTCCTCATTCAGAGCCAGAACCATGCATCCTTGTATTTCTTCCAAACGTGGAAATTGAACAAGAAGCTTTTTCAAACAATCTTGAGTAGTACTCCCAGATGACACTTCCAATGGTACCTCACTCAAGCCGGTAAGATCACGCGCTCGTGCAAAAAACAGCACTTTTATCTTCACCAAAGGACTGTCTTTTAAGGTGTCTGTCATATTTAAGCTATGCACAATCTGGTTGATGTAATGTAATGTAACACTTGTTTTCAACAAACCTTCAAAAAATTCAACATGATGGAAATAATCTATTATCATTATTCATTCATTCAATGCTAATATTAAATCAGTTGAAACATCATAATCTATTAACTAATAAAATTATAGATATCATGTTTCGAGAGCAATTACAATCGCGTGATTTTAAGGCTCAAGAGTAAAATAACAACATGAATTGGGCCGAAAGAATCTCGATTCAATACAAAATCTGGTACCAATAGATAAACAGTCAACATATGAAATTTTCACAGTTGAAAGCAGAAAGCCTTATGTCAGTTTTCAAACGAAACAATGTTGTTAACCACAAATTACAGAAAATAGGAGTTCGTTTAAATGCTGATGTGCTTCAGACTACCGTGTTTAGCACCTCGATGGCTATAGTTTAACAACACTTTATATCTAATCACATATCACGGGACAATAGCGGTTTTCCTAATGAAACCATAAAACACCATGACACGACTATTTTTTACAAATTGACCGTGGTGGTTGGCAAAAAAATCATAACTGTAACCCGCAATAGCCGATATTTGACAAAACAACAGCATGTATTGAACAGAAACAACCTTGATTTAAATAAAAATCTGATATCTACTGATAAAAAGTAAAAATCTGAATTTTTCACAGTTGAAAGCTTTAAGTCATAGGTTTTTATTCAAAGACCGTTGCCTATAGCTGAATGAGAAAAATAATACTCTCCGAAATGTAATATAAGCAAAAAGTATCTAAAAAGTTGATGTATATAATCTTAATTTTTAACTGCATACATCAACTTTCACATACCACTTTTGCTTATATTTCATTTTCGAGAGAATAATTTGTTCAAAATCTGTTTGAAACACTTTCCAGTTCCACTAAATCACATTTCATTGAACAATAACTGTTTGTCCAAATTCCAATGTTCAATCTATAACCGCAATTCGACCGCACTGCTACAAAATACTACTCAAATTTACTTTATGTTTGGTTTAGCTTTTGGAAGAACCAAAAACAACTCTAGAGCCATAGAATTGATTTTGAAATAAATTTGAAGTGTTTGGTTCTTCTAAAGTAGAGTTAATTCTGCCTTCAAAATTTATTCTACTTGAAACTGGAATTTGTAGCTTCTAAGTTTAAACGTGAATTTTACATTTAAATTTCCTGATCATCTCAATTTTAACTAAAATTATTCAAACATAAGTCACTTTCCATTCAACTCATTTTTAACCAGAATCAATTTTCCAGAATCAATTCGCTCGAAATCACCATTAAATTATAATTAGATAATTTTTCATGTATATTTTTGCTTATATTTCATTCTGAGAGTAATAATTTAAAAATAATAATAAGCAAAAAAAAAAAATCCCAAATCCTATGTACATAACCTAAAATTTAGAACAAATTGAAGACTACAAAACTAGCAAGTAGCAACAAAAGCATTATAGAAAGGTTCTAACAAACTATGAGCAGAATTTTGAAGCAATTGAACAATTTGATGATGCAGCATAATAACCAACAGAAATTGAATATGAACAAAATCTCAAAATGAAACAGATCTGCGAAGAAATTGAGTTATGGTGGATGCAAACCTCTACAAATTGATGTACGCCGGCGATCGCGCCGGTTTGAGTGCAATCCGGCGAGGACTCTGTTGCGACGGAATTCGCCGGAGAGGACTGTGCTTTTTGAAAAAGTGCTGAGATTTTGTTGTATTATTGAATGATTTTTTTATAAAGGATGTGGATTGGACTTAAGATTAAAATCTCTTTTTTTTTTTTTTATAAATTATATTAATATATTTTTAAAATGATTTTAATTAGAGAAAACAAAATAAATAAACTAATAAAACTCATAACAATTTTTTTCTTACAAAATATATTTGAATTCGACGGATCAATTCTTTTGAGTCTTTTTTACGATTTTGCATATTAAACTGAAAAAATTGTAATCATTCAAAGTCTTTTAACACATTATATTTATCAAAACTTCAGAGTGACTTTTAACTGATGGATTTGTAAATCTCTCTTTTCAAGTAAACTCCAACCGATATAACATCGCTCATTTCTAAGTAGTGAAAGCATCACACAAACAAGTTTTTCATGTGCATCTCCTAAATCAATTATGTGAGGAACCTCTCGATAAACCTCTGAAATCAGTAATAGAAGTAGAACTTTTATAAGTAACATTACAATTGAGGTTAATACAATTTTTATGTAGGAGATTTTAGCTAAGTATATGAAATTCGATATCGACGCCATAACATTTTTATGTACATGGTTCTCTTTCTCGATTTCTCTCACCACTGGCATGATTGTTTCTATTTGCTTGAAAGCCATTTTCAAAGTTTTTTTTCTTCGCTCCCATTAGTGTTAGCAAGAGATCATAAAGAGAGATTTGTAGTGCACTCCATGAAATTCTGCAATAAGATTGTAAGAGATCCAATTCTTAAAAGAAAAATAATTAAATTGAGCCATTTTGTTTGAAGGAACAAGCTAAATCCATATAAGTGTTGCATAAGGGTAATCCCATAACTCATGAACAAATGTCTATTCAATGTTCACACAATAATTTCACTAAAAAGGGATTGTTGGGTTCAACTTACTACATCTCAAGTCTATCAAAAATATTCATGTAACATAATTTAAGTGAACGTCTGAATTCGGTGAGAGTATTTCCATCTCCAAATGATATATTAGTTGATATTAATATCAATATCATGTATATCCATTGTTGAAAAAATTATAACAATGATTTATTTGGGGAGAACCCGAGACAACCCGCAAAGCTCTGTTCTTTAATATGCTCCATATTAATACGATTTTAAATATTTTTCTGACACTTAAAGATGATGATTAATTGTATTATGATTATTTCTTTTCTTCTTCTTGAAGATGGTATAAATTTTTATAGTACCATCCACAAATATATTTGTTTAGATTAAGTAGATGCATATTAAAAAAAATTATCTTGATACAAAGGTGGAATCCAAATTACAAATACAAAATACATTTAAATTTATAAAGAAAAATCCTAAAGTGTTTTTATTCTCGTTCGTATTTAACTTAAACCTCAAAATTCATTACACTCACACTCAATGCAGATCAACTACATTTGTAAGACTAGTAACTAATCAATTGGTTTTTCAATGAGCTTCATATAGTTTTTTTTGTATTTTTCATTGAGTTTGATCAAAGGGAAATGGACCTATAAAAGCATTGTTCAAATGCCAAATCTTGATAGAGACTTTGATGTTAATGTTAGTTGCATTGTTGAATAGAAATAATCTTGTAGCTCCATATATTGCTTCTGTTGGATAAACTCTACTTGAAATCACTCTTCTTCCTCTTTGAGCAAAGCTCTCAATAATTGAATGGTCAACCTAATCACATTAACAAGAAATTTATTGTCACAGACAAAAATGTAAAATAAGTACTAAGATAATTTTACGAAAGTTTCAGACGCGAACAACAATAAATTGAATTAACGCGATTTGATTAGATAATAAAACTCTCCGATCATTATTATAAAAAATTTGACTTTTTTATTCATCAAACAAATGATGTATGATGTATCTGATATGTATATAAATCAAATACATCAGTCGTTCAATAAATTAAAAAAATATATCAATTTTGTTTATATTAGAGACTGAAGAGTATAATTCGATAGTCTTGTATAAAAGTGCAAATAGACATATATGCTCCGTTTAAGTCACTCTCGTAAAAGTTCGAAAAAAATGGAGCAGAGCGGAGAAACGTCAATGTGACTGTGCGAATCTAAAAACTTGATCTTAATTGCGAAAAACTGAGGGCAAAGTGGACATGCGGACTTTACATCCCTAAAGGCTAAAAGTTGTAAAAAAATTCTTGTTAATGTTTATGTCCGCATAAAAACGAGGCGGAGCGGGACAGACATATTAGAGGATATGGCTTAAAACCTTAGTCTAGTACGCGAAAAAATGCAGATAAAACGAGCACATTTGGTAGATCGGGCCCGTTTTGACACTCCTATTTTTGCGTGATGAATCATGATAGAAAAATTACAAGAAAAAGCATGTGATTGACACCTACCAATACTCTCATTGACAATTTTTCATCACTGAAAACTGGAACTTTGGTACCATAAATTGGTTTTTCAACCTCAGAAGCCTTTGATGATCTGCATCACACAATAACTCATTTCAATTAATCAAACAATATTTCATCCATGAAATTGTAACCTTGTTCAAATTTATATTTCATACAAATTCTTACCTTGTTTCATCAACACAGAAGAAAGTGGTTGAAAAACCAAGACTAGTATTAGAGAGGCTAAAATAAATTGGAGTTTGTTCAGAAAGTGTGTCATCTGCAATAGCTATAATTCCAAATGGTCCAAAAGCACTTCTCTCTAAAGCACCTCTTCCACAATCTATATCATCATTGCTAATATTTCCTTCTGATGTCAATGACTCAATCTCAAATTCAGCAAATATGTCCAACTGTAAAAATAAAGCACGGACTCAGATACAGATACTAGACACGACACCAATACTTACACGAATATCCGTAATAATTTAAAAAAATAAATCAATTAAACATAATCAGTATCAATGTTGCGTCTGTGTCGTGTTGATGTCCGACCGAACATTGACACGGATACAACTTTTTTTAAGGTGTCAAATTGAAAAAAAAAATTGTTTTAGAGACAATTATAGACAACTAACCTGTGATGCTTGAGAAATGTTTAGTGGAACAACAGAGCCAGGTGTGATCACTACTCCTTCATATTCATCACTGCTTATTCTTAAACTCTCTATTTCTTCTATTGGCCATAGAACCAAATTACTTCTAGTTTTCTTGTCAAACAACACTGTTCTTGGAATTGTCTGAAAAAAGGAAGAAAAAAAATTATGTAAAAGATTTTATGAAATACATATTAAAAATGTTGAAATTAATCTCGTTAATTCAAATGAGTTGGTAGCTGCTTAGAGACGGAAAGTTGGTATGTCTCTCCTATTTAGATTTGTCTAAAAGAAGGATCTAAAACCTTGGCTCCTTCGGCCAAAAACAGGACAAGACGGAGCGAGACGTACGAAATAGAGGTGCAGACCTAAAGTTTTTTATCGACCCGCTAAGAATTTGTAGGCAACACAGACATATGCCAAACCATTTTTAATTTAAAGTCGTTACATTAATTTGCTATATTAAAATTTTTAATAAGTCCCACTAAATTAATTCAGTTGATAGCTATTTAGGAACATCTGATTGTGGAATCGCTGATTCGAAACGGCGACATTCTACTTATTCATTAATATTATTCCTTAATATGAAAATTGATTCATTAAACTACTTGACAAAAATTTCAATGAATTCATACCTGAAGTGATGCCCAACCTTTTTTCAAATCATCACTTTCAGTATCAGTTTCATTAATCCAACCATACAAAATCCTTCTTTTTTTCACTTGATCATAAAAAGTTTTTGAAGCATAGTATCTTCCATAATCCAAAAGAAGCCCAATACCTACATCCTCATTAGGGTTATCAGGCACCCATGTATCATTTTCAATAAAATAAGTTCCAATTGCATAACAATCAACTTTTGTGTCATCCAAACTAGCCTTTAACACATGCTTAACTTCCAACCCGTCTACCGATGTGTCCAAACCGTTCGACCCGTTTATCAAAATCGGGTAAAAGTCCACACATTCCCACATACCCGTACCTGGAACCGTGTGTAAGTAGTTCTCGTTGAGTTCAAAATACGTGAAATTTGTTGTCTTGTAAACTAATGAAAGACCCGTTTTTTCTTTCTTGGACCCAATTAAAACCCTCCATTTATTATCGGGCCCGATCCAAGCTGTGGTTGGATCGCGAAAATTTTTCAACCTAATGCCAGGTGGGGGCTCGATGACTGGGTTATCAGCGTATTTAACCCAATCAAGGAGAAGAGGATCAGATAAGTTGGCGGGATAAGCAAGATTTTGAACTTGCACGTAGTTATTGGTATCGCCCGTGTAAAGTATTATGATTTCGCCATTTGGTAAAAGTGTGGCGGATCCGGTCCACACACCGTTTATATCGAACCACTTATCGGGTTTCATGGCTATGGGGAGGTAGAACCAATGAATCATGTCCTTTGATACAGCATGTCCCCATGTAATGTTGCCCCAAATAGCTGAATCTGGATTGTATTGGTAAAATAAATGATACCATCCCAAGTGAAACAATGGACCTGCAGCCATACAATCAAACTTTGATAAATTTTTTACTAAATTTTATTTGACTTTTCTTATTAAGAGACATGAAAAAATTGAGATTCTAGTTGTGTAATAATTGTATGTTTCTAAACTCAATTTTAATTAAAAAAAAGTTAACAAATTTTTATTAGGATGAGGTAGGGGTAGTTACATAAATTCTTTTAACAATAAATCAAAACTTTGGGTGAAGTGATGAAGATCGGAATGTCTTGCGATTGAGGTGGTTCTTATGTCATAAGAGATAAGATTGACGCGGAAATATATTGAAGTATTTGGATCGTCGATCAGATCTCAGGTGCGGGAATAGTGTTGCCTTGAGTGGTAAATTGAGTTGTCTTGGATCTTATCATTGGAGATAATCACAAGAAACAGTTTTAGAGAGATTTAAGAGTGATTGAAATTAAATTTCAGAAAAAATTACGATGCTTGAAACTATCGATTATTTTTTAATGCATCTAATTTTAAAAAAAAACATTAAAAATGCACACTTACAAAAAAGACATAAAAAAAACATTTCTATTCACTTCAAATGAAATTATGTTGTCGCTAACAAATTTTTTATATAATAAAAGAAAAAAGAACAAATGAGATGAAAAAATGTCATGGAGTATAAGAGAGAAAAAAAAGTATATATTAGATTTTTTTTTGACGAAATAACAATAACCACTGAAAACTCATATACATAAATCTGAGAATTAGGATTCAAATTTTAATGTTAGATTCCAATCCAATAGTATTGATAGAGTTATTAAGTGAAATAACTCAAGCAAAACTTACTTTTTTTATATAGTAAGTTGATCTCCACTTTATTATTAGTGTATTTTATTTTATTTCTTAGTTTTAAAATTCAATTGAATTTAAAAGATAATTACATATCCTCAATTACTTTTTTTTATAACATCATATCAATTATTTAATAATATTGCATAATTCACTCGTCCGCATATATATATATATATATATATATATATATATATATATATATATATATATATATATATATATATATATATATATATATATATATATATATATATATATATATATACTATGAAGTTTTCACCAAATATTTTATAAAAAAATAGAAATAGAAATAGAAATAGATTCATTAAAAAATAAAATTACAAACTAAAATATAAATAAAAGGAAAAGTGTACCGTTGGGATCTATGTCAAGTCAGTTCAATAACCACCACATGAAGCATGAAAAAAAAATTAAAAACATCACAGTTGATTAGTCTCATAATCAAACTTGGTAATCATTTTGAAATAACAAATTAAAGAAAGATAAAATAAAAATGGAAAACACTAGGTTATTCATATATCTAAATTTGATCACCTACCATTCAATGAAAAATTCTATAAAAATTTATGTAAAATTCAAACTTGCATATAACAAATTATTTTTCGACTTAGACATGTCATTTACATAAGTCATTTTTATATATAAATCATCCTAATTTTTTTATATCGTTCCAATTTTATCGGATGTTTTTGAGATGACATATAGTAAACTAAAATTCAACAATGTGAATAGAAAAAAAAATAAGGTAAGGTAGACTTACCATTCATCCAATTCTTTTGAGGTTGAAAGTGAAAAGCTGTTCTTTGCCAAGAAAACATAGCATCAGTCCAATCATATGAAACTTTATGAAAATCATATGAATTTGACTTAGCTGAAACCTCTTGAGCAACCCCTCTATCCAATTCTTGCCTTTCCAAATTTTCCAATGGATTTTGGGTTTGATTTATGATGATAAGTGCAAGCATTGACATTATGAATACAATGGAACCAAATGTGACAAAGATAACATAGGATGGTTTTTGATTACTTTTCTGCAATGGAGTGTGTAGAGTGTTGGGCTTCATTTTCAAGGTATGTTGTGATGTGATTTGAGTTTGAGGGTTAAAATAAGAAGAATGGTGTACTTGGAATGGTAAGTGTGTGAATGTTGGATTGGAATGGTGGTTCCAAATTTAGAAGTGGAAAAGGAGACATAGAAGAGGAACATGATTGCATGTTTCTATTATTGAAGAAATAAATGCTTGTAGATGGAACCATAGAAAGATCTTCTTCTTCTTTTTTTTTTTTTTGAATTATTTTTTATAATATTAGGATATAACATAAAATTTTTTAAAAAATATCTAAATTATTTATATCAATCAGTGAACATCATGAATTTTTGTTCAATTGATAAGAAATTGATTCAGTTGAAAAAATTATTGATCCTCGAGACTTGTTATAAGATTTATGAAATTCAACTCATTTAAATTTTTTATCATAAAAAATATTTAAATAATAAATTTTTATATTTAATTTTCATATAAAAAATAGATTTCAATATTTATATATGTTTATTATGTAAGGAATGTAATATATTTAATATTATTTCTTTAAATGATGTGCAGTTTAAATTAATATTTATATTTAATATTCATTCACTATATTATTATTAATATATTTGGTAAAAAATTATAGTAATTTAATATTTTTATTTAATTATTAAAAATAAATATTAAATATTAAATGTGTTTAACATAGTCTGATAAGACGCTAATCCTACCAAGTCTATAGAACTAGGGTTTCAACAATAAAAGGTAAAGACATTAAAATTAAAGATAAGAAAATAGAGATAAAAATAACTTTGTTGATTTCTTTGATATCCTAATGTCTCAATAAGACTACAATATATAATGTTACTAGTGGATAACAAACTATAAAACCCAAATATTAATAAAGACACAAATAACAATACCAATAAAATTGCTACTTATATAAATTCTTAATAAACTTAACTACTAAATTCTACTATCTATCATAGTCTTTGTAGAATTTTGTCTTTTCTATTAGCATGTTTGGATTGGCTTTTGGGAGACCTAGAATCAATTCTAGAGGTGTATAATTGATTCTGGGTAATTTTGAGGTGTTTGTTTTATCTAAAGTAGAATTGATTCTGCTTTTAAAATTGATTCTACTTGAAGCTATAATTTGTAGTTTTTACCTCCAAAATTGATTCTGGGTGATTTTACACTGAAATTTATTATTCAACTCATTTTTATATAAATGTATCTAAACATAAATCAATTTTGCTAAACTCAATTTTATTAAAATCAATTCTATCAAACTTTATTTTGCTAAAATCAACTTTGTTCACGATCCAAACACAAAAGGCATAAACATGCCAAAAAAACAATTATTTACCATGTATCAAATCAGATGACATTGTATAAATATTAAACATTTTAGAAACTAACATTTAAAATTATGATATAAAATTAATTAGACACATTTATTAAAATATTTTACATGAGTCATGCATACCAATTAATTTCAATTTATGTATGAAGTTTACATGACAACAAAATGTATCATTACTTTAAATCTAATTAATGGTCGAAGTTAATGTTATCAACCACCATGAGAATTTTCAAAATAATAAATGTTGGTGATTATAATGAAATAGATTGATCTGAACACCTGACCAGAAAAGAAAAACCAAGAAAAGAAGATGAAGAAAAAAAAAATCATGTAAGAAATGAAAGAGGTATATGAGCAAAGTTTGTGCTAAGGAATGGATTAGGCCACAGACGAAATTTTATGTTTTGAAATTGCTACCTATACCCACTTATGTAAGCTACCTGCACCCTTTTGTATGGCTTAGTCAATGGTTTGAAATGTGAACATAAATATTGCTACGAGCTAAAGAAGCATGTCCACCTCGTTTATTCTCGTCACATAGAAATCTAGAAAAAATGAGATTCATCAAAATTGTTATTGTTGAAAGTATGAGTCTAAAATCTTAATTCGTTGGAGTGGAGCGGACGTGTGAGCATTTCAGTCCTAAAGATAAAAATTGTAAAATTCTTTTTACGTTGAATGATACATAAAATGATTAATATTTTACATCATTCATCATACCAATTAATCTCAATTTATGTATGTTTACATGACAACAAAATGTATCATTGCTCTAAACTAATTAATGGTTGAAATTAACTAGTTACTAACAACCCTAAGAATTGTCAAAATAATAAATGTTGGTGATTATATTAAAATAGATTGATCTGAACCCCTGAACCAAAAAAGTGTAAAACCAAGAAAAGAAGAAGAAAAAATAGTCTTGCAAGATATGAAAGAGGTATGATGAAAAGAGTTTGTAGTCTAGGGATTGGACTAGGTCACAACGAAGTTTTACACTTCAAAATTGCTACCTACACCACTTATATAGCTAGCTACCTGCACCTTTTGTATGGTTTAGTGGTTTGAAATGTGAACATAGATAGAATTAGAATTTCTTTTTAAACCTCTTGAAAGGTCTCTGGCGAAATAGCAATTTTACCCTTTAAATTTGGAGATGCGTATTCGAGCATATCATATTTTATTTTTTAGAGGTTTATTTGGAGATATATCTCCGAATTAGAATATATACATTAAACTCACAATAGAAACTCCTCATTCTTTCTCTTTTCAAACTTAAACCCTCAAACACCCTATAACCCCAAAATCTCTACTTTCAAAATTTATTTCAACTGATTTCTACTCATTTCCTCTTATTACAACTCCTTATTTCAAGACATTTCAACAACTCGCAAATCTCCAAATTTGAGTAAGTTTCTCCTAATCCTTTGATCTACTTTGTATATGTATAGTAAGTTGTTTAGAATCATTTAAACTAAGTAGGTTGAAGTATAACTTGTAAAATGTGGTTGTTTTGGTGTAAAATTTGGATCTTTGGGGGACTTAGCTTAAAGGTCCGAAAATAGCAATCGCAGGTGGTTTCCGAAGTGCATAACTTAAAACATCTCTGAGTAATTTCGGAGATGCACTTCCGAAATTATGCCTGAGTTGTTTTTTTTCAAACTTGTTGTTTCTTCCCTTTGAGTACTGATTATTTTGTTCTTCATAAAAATGGCTGAGAACTCAAATAGAATGAGACTTGGCATGCCAACCCAAACTACTTCTGTTCGGTGTGAGAGAGCTGAGCAGGCTACGAGGGGTCGAGAACGCGGTGAAGTACCGCAGGAGGAAATGGAGGGAACATCCACTTCTGCTCCGAGGAGTCGTCTGTCATGTGCGTCCTCATCTAGGGATAATGAGGAGGCACCCGAGGAGGTTCATGTTCCGGCACCTGAAGAGGGTCGTGTTCCGGAATCCGTGCAGGTTAACTCTAGGTATCCAAGAGGGTCCTCTGACACTTCCTTCTAGATCTATTACTCTAATCATGTCGCTCGACATGTATCCACTAGACAGATATATTTGTTATTACACTTTTCATTTAAAGGATTTACACACAAATATGTTAAAATTGATATTAATATTTATCTTTACAGGAACGGCTGCCACTAAAGTCCGTGAACCATGCTCGAAAATATTTACTCTGCATAATCCTAATGAGAATTGGTTCAAGGAGGCCATTTTTGCCTCCGGACTTTCGAAACTTTGTTGTTCCGAATACAACACTATTAGCCACGGAATGCAGGGGCATTCGTAAAGAGATGGCATAAGGAGACGTCATATTTCCACTTTTCGGTTGGAGAGATAACGATCACTCTGGATGACATCGCCTGCCTGCTACACCTTCCTATCAGAGGGAGACTCCGAGTTAAATTCTTGCAAAAAATAGTATTTGGTGCGTACGAAAATGCATCTCTGAATTTACCGAGAGACATGTTCAAAATTTTAAAGGTGCACTCAATATAACAAAGATGTAGAGAGAAATTGTCAAATTAAAAAAAAAAAAAAAAACATAACGGATCAAAGCAGTCATAGTTCAGGGTACTATGCAAGACTAATACTTTAATTTATTTCGAAGAAAATAATGGTAAGACGAACATATAAACATTGCAATTTTAAAGTATACTGGACAAAAAAAATTGCATACATAAAATTTTGACTTATTCTACAAAAAATACAGCAAACCTGACAAGTCAAACCCGTTTTTACACCTCTAAATATTAAAGGTATAAAAGAATTGTCAGATTTTTTTTTTAATTTAATTTACATATAATCGGCTTCTGAAATTGGTACTAAAGCATTTTGAAAACTTATTTATAAAAAGAAAAAAAAAACTTGATTCATTTTATAAGATACTAATTTCTGGGTTTTTTTTCCCTTACATTTCAAAATACTTTTTCTAGAATGATTCAAATTCAATAGAGACAAAAGGTGAGTGAGAGTGAGGGGCACTATACGAAGCATATAATGATAATCAAAATTTTATAATATATATTAATGACCTCCAAATTACAGATAAACAAAAAATTAACACATGGGAATTCTCCCTTAACAATTTCATATGAATTAAATAATAATAATAATAATAATTTATAGAAAAAAATAACCCTCTGAACAAATTTTGAATAGTCTTCTTCACATATAACTATAAGCCATTAATTTACAGCCACCACAAAAGCTTTGACAAAACAAAACTGAATAATCAAAAAGTTATTCCTATCTTGAAAGGTCTTCTTCAGAGCTTAATTCTGCTCCAATAATCCAAAATCAGATTCTGTCATTAATATATAGTATAGTAGAAGCATAATCTCCTCTATACACTATAGTAAAGAGTTTGATTTCCATGCCACAAGTGACTTGAGAAATTCCATCACCTACACATAATGGAACTTATGTTAATTAGAAAACAACTTATTTCTATAAGCTCTTCTTCAAGATACCTAACACGAAAACACTTCTGATATGTCCATAAACTCGCAAGAAGATAGCTTATGAAAATAACTTATAGCTTAAGAAAGACTATTTGAGAGAGGCTATATTATAGATATAGTTTATGGCGTGTTTGGAAGATGTTTTCGACTTATTTTTATAAGTTCTCTAAGATAGCTTATGAAAACGAGAATTACCTCGGAAGGATCACAAAGAGAGTAAACAGCGTTGCTTTCTTTAGGCGCAGAAGAAACTAAGATTCCGAAACCTTTATTAACCTCACTCAAAACCTTAAATGCATCTTCGTCTGTTCGATCATCACCGATATATATAGCTAGAACATCTTCATCATCGTTAAGTCCTAAAAATAAAACACGTCGAATGTCATTTACTGCAAAAACAAAATTTTGATCCTTAAAAACACGGTAACGATTAAATTGAATTATCGACAAATGAACTCACCGAGAGACTCTAGCAAAAAGGTAACAGCTTTTCCCTTATCCCAGTCAATCACCGGTCGAACCTCTAAAACCTGAACATTATCGGTAAACATGAGTTACTAAGTCCTATAACAGATATGTTCCGTAAAAAAACATTAAAATTAGTGAACAAGTTATGTCTCTTGTTATAGTACCTTTCGACCGTGAGTTAATCGTAAATGTGGATAGTCTTTCATGATATCGTAAACGCGTTGTGCCACCAAATCCCAATTCTGTACATTAGACGAAACGAAATATTATACCGCATATTCCTTCATTAATACTACTAACAAAATATTCTACAGATGAAATAGAGGGAGTAGTAAGCACTACCTCTTCGTCTACATTACGGTAATGTACAGAGACACAAAACTTATTATTCTCAATTTTTGCGCCTTTGATGTCTCTTATACAATCAACGAGCAACATCCGTACCTGCATAAACATGAGCCAATTAGAATCTACGAAGCACTTACACAGACACCAGACCTAACACTGATACATTCGTCTGTGTTGAACACCAGACACGTCTTTGATGTGAAGTGTCGGTGTAACATAGGAAACGATAACACATACCTCGTCAATCATAGGCAGGAAATCGGCAGCAGGTTGGAATAAATTAACTTCCTTACCCTGTCATTTTAGAAGATTATATAAATCAATATATCAGCACTTCAGAACGATACTTCTCGAACAAGAAAGACAAAATGAAGTAAGATCGGAAACATATGCTATATAGAAACCTAGAATCGAAAACTCGTACCTTCTTATCGGTAGATCTAATACAATTCGGGTGATCATCAGATACCGATTCTCTAAGAGGACCGATAATGTCCATTCCATGACTACCAGCGTAATGAAGTTCGGTCAAGCCAACGAACTCATGTACCTGAGAAGATAACGTGCAGCAAAAGGCTCGAATCAAAACCCGGTACAAACATTTAGATAAAAATTCGGGGAGTAAATATTCATATACCAGAGGAAATTCGAACTTTGTTCCTTGAGATTACAAGGTTAAGCTCTTATCATCGAGCTAGTACAAACATGGAAGTTTGTTATTCACATTTTTCTATATATAGATTTCAGTAAACATCGACGAGAAAAGTTTCAACTACCTTTTCACGACTTCTTCCGCTAATTATCGCGGTCGGAAAATACTCTGCCACGCTTTTAACTGCGTCGCGCATCTGCATTTGTTACACGATCACAATCAGCTAAATCAAAACAATCCAGAAACACATTCGAAACATTTTGCAAAATATAGCATACCTTGTCAGACATGAAAGCGCGGTCGGGATTGTCAACAATCGGCGAAAGAGTCCCGTCATAATCGAGAAACAATGCTACTTTCTTGCCTTTTGCACAGTTAGTAATTTGCTCAAAAGACGAAAGTGCTGATGGAAACTCTAGCTGTGAAAATGATAAAAACAGAAACAAATAACAAAACCGAACAAACGAAACTTCCACGACAAGTTACATAGAGGGTTGTGTGTGTTTTATACCAGCCAGGTTAAATAAGCGGCATCGGCTTCAGAAGACGGAACACCGTGACCAACATCCATAGATATTTTCTTGTGAGTAGGAGAAGACGATCTCATTGCGTCGAGACAACCGTTATAACGAACATCGTCAAGAACTCCATTCTTCTTCCTTGGAATAGTTAGCGAGGGACCGTGGAGAAAAGTCGAACCACCTGTAGGAGAGCAAGAGAGACTCGAAGGCGTGCCGAGCCTTGACCTTGTCCTTGTCAAGGTTGCGGTTTCAGCGAGGAGAGACGTATGATTTGCCTTCAGTTCCATTGGATCCAGATCTATACACAATTATACAAAACAGCAACAATGTAAGATCATAAACAGCTTATAGCAAAAGTGCTTATCAAAAGAAGCGCTTATAAATAGCATGCATAAGTTAAAAAAATAAGCTAAAAAATTATATAAAAATGTTGAGAATTTCTCCCAAACAGTATCACAAAACTTATGCAAGTAGATAAGCTCAGATAAGCCCATAAGCTAATTAACCAAATAACAAGCTTGGATAAACAGCTTATTTGCAGCTTATATCATAAGTACTTATCAAAATAAGTGCTTAAAATATAGGCCTGTGTGAGTTAAAAAATAAGCTAAAAATGTCATATCATAAGTGCTTATCAAAATAAGTGCTTATAAATAGGCTTGTGTAAGTTAAAAAATAAGCTAAAAATGTCATATCTTAAGTACTTATCAAAATAAGTGCTTATAAATAAGCTTGTATAAGTTAAAAAAACAGCTAAAAATGTCATAAGATGTCTTCCAAACAAACAGCATCATAAAACTTAGCCGGTATATAAGCTCAAATAGGTCAATCCAAACAGAATATTACTCAATTTACCCAATGAAACTCTCATAAAATGCTGATTAAAAAAAGCACTTTTTTTCAACAAATAATAAAAATTAAAAAATGGTCAAGAATCTGACCAAATCAAAACAATAACAAAAAAAAGCACTTTTATATTAAAGTCTAAGGAAAGCATCAAGAAAGTTTCATTCATTCATTCAATATTATTACCAAACAAACAATTGAAAGTCAACAAAAACACACAATCTTCATTAAAATAATCAAAACAAACTTTACACATTACAAACAAAACTTCATAATCATAATCTCAACAAAAAAAAAAAAAAACAAATACAAAAAAAAAAAATTTAATATTACCTTAATCACAAGCTCCAATTTCCAGCTACTTCAAAATTTTTCTGTTAAAAAATTACAATACAAGTTCCAGATAAACAATATATAATGGTTTGGTGCAATAAACAATATATAAGAAGAAGAAAAAAAAGAGAGAATGTGAGTGAAAAATAATAGAGATAGAAGAAGAACATACCAAGAAGAAGAAGAAGAAGAAGAAGAAGAAGAATGAAAGAAGAGAAGAGGTTTGGGATGTGAAGGAAGAGGGTATTTATAGAAGGAGTTAGGTAATTACCTAACGTGTATTACATAGAAACTACCTTTTTCGCGGTTGTTGACTATATACACAAACAAAACACCTAACTTTTTCAATTTTTAATTATTACTATTATTTTATTAAATTAAATTGTTTTTTATATAACATTTTACAACATATGTTTGACAAAATTATAATAATCCAATATTCTTTTATGCGTAATCGTAGAGATTGATTTCTCAAACCCAAAAAAAAAAATATAATAGAAGGTGAAATTTTTGTTCAAAAAATTTAATAAGTTTTGTCATGCTGACATCTGATTAAAGGTCTATTTAGTAAAAATAGCGGTTGACTGATAAGATATTTGATAAGTTATAACTTATAGCTAATAGCTGATGACGGATAGTTTATAGCTTATGGCTAATGATTGAGGCTGATAACTGATAAGTTAATTAAAGTGTTTGATAAAATTAACAGTTAAAGTAACTTATAAATATAAAATAACATAAAAGATATTTATTACATAATTATTTAATTTGAAATTAAAATAAAAATATAAAATAACATAAAAGATATTTATTACATAATTATTTAATTTGAAATTAAAATAAATTATAAAGAATAAAAATGAGCTTATGCTAAAATAATAAGAATAAAAAGATAGAAAAAATATAAGTTATAAGCTAAAACAAATAACGTCTGAAAAATAAACTATAAATTATAGTAATATAAATTATAAGTTACTGACAAAAATACTGTTACCAAACAGATCTAAATTATTAAATGAGTTTATAAACTATAAGTTATAAAATATAAGTTTAAAATTGTGTCTTACCGAGAAAAATATATTTTACATTTCAACCAAATTTTTTTATGTTATCAATATATTATAACTATTAGATGATAAAAAAATAATTCAAATTTTATCATAATTATTAAAAATATCACAAAAATTATTGATGGTAATATAAAACTTCTAAATATATGTTTAAACTTTAAAAGCCATTGATGGTAATAAATTGACAATATAAAGCCTTATGTAAAGATACATATAGAAAGTTATTTAGAACCATGAAGTTTTGTTGAATATTAGGTCAAATAAATATAAATTTTTTAAATTATTTTAAAATAACTAAATATAAAAAATGATTTGATATTAATTGATAAATACGTATTAAATAAAATTCTTCCACATCAGCCTTGCGTGTTTTCATTGACTAAAATATTTTATCAACTTCTTATTTTCAAATTATATGACAATGCAACAAAAATATATATGACAACTATACCTAATTATTTATTATTTTTTTACAAACATGGTGTGACACGAATAATATTTATTCAAATTTGTTAAACATGTGGTTGGAGGGCATTCAATGAGTGATAAGTTATTGGTGAGAGCTTATAAAAACATGGCATAAGCAATGATGAGATGATGAATAAGCTCTTTACAATTCCTTATTACAATAAAATTAACTAGTGGGATACCCGTGCGTCCGCACGGGTACAGTTTGAATCGCATATTTGTCACCAGTTTGTAATAGAATTTCAAACAAATTGTAAAATATCAAAATATTTATTGATAGAAGAAAAAAATTCGGATAGAAGATAAATATTTATGTTTAATTGATAAAATATCAAAATATTAATTGAGAAAAATTGGGATCAAAATATTCAAAGATAATATATATAAGAAATGACATATTTAAGAAAAACTGTTTTACTAAAATTGTTTTACATCAATAATATATATTTTAGTTTTCAATATATTAAACACATGGTATACTCGTTCGCTTACATGGTAATGGTGTGTTATCCGTGTGTTCGCACGGTACTGATGTGGTACATGTAAATATTATCAAATATTTTGGTTGATTGAAAAAAAAAAAAAAATTAAAATAATCATTAAAAAAAAGGTTTATAGATAGATTTAAAAATTAGTTTAATTGATATTAAAAAATTCATCGAAATCGAAAAAAGAAATTTATAAGGTGTTTTTAAAAAAAAAAATAGTTATAATACCTCTGACAGATGGAGAAGTAGTCAATTTTGAAAGAACTTATTGAGAATTTTTTTAATATGAAAGGCTAGTGATGGCTAGTACCATTGTATCATGTTTGATTGTAATTGTTATACAATTTTATTTTTAAATTTTAGTGGTGAATAAAAAGAGCTCTTATGTGTGACTGTTAGTAGCATTAATTAAAATAGGATAATACTCGATAGCCAAATATTTTTTTGTTGCCATGTACACATTTTGGCTTAAACAATTCATATTTTGGCTGGATTTATGTACATATGAGTATACATGTGAGTAAAGCCATTCAATTTATACTAATAAAATTTTCAATGCTACAAATTTTATTTAGAGCAATTCTAAATTTTAAATATAACTTCCATTATAGAGAAATTGTCTTTCAATTATAGCTTATACGCAGTGCAATTTTGACTTTAAAGTATTGTTACTTTGGGTACTTAGAGGCAGTTAGAATCTGATCAAATGGATGGATGGCCTTACTACTATTGCAACATTCATAATTAGTATAAAACAGAACTATTTTATTAAAACAACAAAAGTAAATATATGTATTAAAAAACATAGGCATAAGAGATCTCAACCAGTACAATGAAACAAATAGCAAGCAATAAGATAAACTGCAGAAACAGAATAAACCCTCACACTAACACCACCTATTCTAGACATTTGCAACTATAAAAATACAAATGCAAAACATTCATGAACAACCAAGTCCAAATCCCAATAAACTTGCAAGCACACAGACCCCTAACCACGAAACACCTCTGCCCGAAAAAACTGCAAAAGCAAACAGCACCAAAAATAACAGTTGAAACCAACCTAATACGCTGCATGCGTTCCGAACCACCTCTACATGAAAAAAATCTGCCTAAGCAAGCAGTCACTTCCTGCGCGATTCAATATTAAAACATAAGGATGATAGATTTTGCCATATCTTTTCCAATTGCTCAAACACCGAAATTGAAACACCAGGCACATCTACCGTCCAAAAACTACGAAGGGCATTTTCACCCAACTGAATTTGCGATTGATGCATCAAGCCGATTTCCTATCGGATGCTCACCGCAATTGAAGTGACTTCTGCAACTAAAACACCAAAACTGGACACCTGCAGACTTACACATGCAAGTATAAAAATGCAAGCCAAAAGCAACCTTTACACAAAGAACAATGATTGAATTAATAACCAAGAAATATAATTTTATTAATACATTTACACAAAATCTAACTACCTGATGGCTTCAGGATCTTTCTTTAGTGTATCTATACTATCTGAATTTGATTTTGGATTTCCATTGTTAGCTATATTGTAACTCTTAGAGGAGTCACCAGACTTTTTTGGTTGATCATACGTTTGTTTGGAAAAGTGTTTCTGTTGTTTCTAGAAGGCACGTTCTCAACTTCTTCAGTTAACTCTTCAATTACTAATCCAACACACGTGATGCCAAAAAAAATAGATATGACATCAATAAGAAATTTAGAGCCATAAAGCTTAGTATGGTCAGCACCAAGTGGAAGGGGTAAAAGGAAAAAAGGGTTCGAAGCACATACTTCCAATAGCATAATGACCACCTTCCTTTATCAACTGTACCTTGGTGTCTCTGAAATAAACAGTTGATTACATTAAACAAAAGTCCAAAGAGAGGTGTAAGTATGTGGAAGGGAGCAAGATCACACCGTAGAAGCTCTCCAATTATATCATCATCAGGGGACACTTCAAGTGAATTGCTCAAATCAGTGACGACATAGGGGACATAATTGTGTCACTTACAGGTCACCTGTAGCAGGCCTCGCTCCTCATATGCCTGACATCTTCGATAAAGAGCCTTAAGGTTCTTTGTGTCATACGCCAAAACCTACCATAGTTAAAAGCACATTAACGCTTTGATGTGATGAAACAACCAATTTCCAAAATATAAAGTTAATTTATAGCACTCATGTTATTGCATATTACAATTACAATGTAAATTTCTTTATAATCTCCTAGGTTGATAAATTTCCCCATAGTAGTAACGCTGCTAACATGTTGCACATGGCAATTAAAATTTACAACCTAAATCCCATTACAATGGTAAATGAAAGGAATTATGAATACCTTAGAACCTTCTTTTATGCATTCATCACACTGTCTTGTCTTCAAGTAGCAGGCAATCAAGTTAAGTGAGCACGCCAAAAGTAGTTTTCTACATTTGAAAAGATGGAATCTATCTAATGTTCTCCTTGAACATTGAGTGACGTAACATACCCAAACCAGCGACATGGTTGAAAACCAGCCACATGAATTGTCACTTTTACACCAGTTTCAACTCATAAAGACACATAGGGGACATCTTGGTGAGATTAAAATCATGATAGTAAACTCCCTATATAACAGTGCTAAAAATAGTTATGAATCACAAAAAACAAAAAATAATGGTGTAATCCAAATTTTCAAAGCATGGAAAACATGGCTTAATTAAAACTTTCACCTTTCAGAACATAACAGAATCAAAAGTTGAGTTTTTTACTTAACCCCATAACCGGGAATCAATAGATATTAATAAAAATTATAAATCTTTCACATGAAAAACAACAAAGAACGACAAAGGGTTACCCAAATCCTTCCTGTTCTGCGTTATTGTTTTGATTTGTGTATAAAAGTTAACCCCTTGCGGTGTCTCTAGTGTCAGAGGGGATCAGCTGAAGGTGGCGCCAATATATGATGGAACTGTTGAAATATTAAGTCTATTAATTTCATATTCAGAAACTATGAATTTAATTGAATGTGCAAGTGCAACATAGGAAGTTAGGAACAAACTACATCAAAAAATATTACTTGGAACACATCATAGGCAGAGTTCAAGATAAAATACGGTATTGATATATATATTTCAACGCATATTATGGAAAGAAGCACTACATGAAGAAAAAAACACGACATATGTTAGAATCTTGTAAAATCTTCATGAGATAATAATGACAGATCATGAGAAAACATACCAAGTTTGGATCGGAAAGCGCACTCATGCCGTTTTCATTAAGGTTATGTTCTATCCCATAGTGTAAACAAAACTATGTCAAGCAATTTTGTTTCTGTTATGCAACTTGAAAATTCAATATAGAGAATAACATATTGAAAATTACCTACAATGTAAATAAACTTTTGAAATAGTACCTCATAGTGTGGTTCAAACTGACATCTCTTCTGCAAAAAAAAAAAAGGGTGAAAAAAGAAATGTTAAAATTTATATTTGAGGCATTTCCACTCTTAACAAATCAAGTGTAAATGCAAAAGAGTTAGTGAAGGGTAATGTGCAGTACCTCTCAAATGAAGGGAAGTTTACTCTTAGGAAAAAGGTTTTAGTGCTGAGGAATAAAATAGTTAAGTTCATTGAGAAACACGTATATCCCTTTAAAGAGAAATTCGCTAAACTTGCTCAATCAGAAGCATGTTGGACTATTCACCCAGCTGGAGAAAAATTGAAGGAGTTAGCAAAGAAAGAAGATCTTATTTCTTATTTCCATAAGCTCTTTAGTATGTATGAATATTATATTGCTCATTCACTATTTTTGTTTTCCTCTTTTCATATTAAATCATTCACTCACTCAATATTTAGTATGTGTGAATATTATATATATTACACATAAATCAGCAAAGTACAGAATTGAGATTATACAATTTCAAAAACCTAACTTACCAAAACTGGATGTCCATTAAACTGTTCAGAACCGCAGATTTACCGCACCTTACGAAATTGAAATCCAAATTGAAATCGAAATCACAATATGATGAATTAGAAACTATGATAAATGATTATGAAGAAATGAAATGGATAAGAATTACGTTGCTAAGAGCAACAATGTTAAGGAAGGTTCAAGGTCTTCAAGAACTGGTTGTTTTATCGATATCTTCGTCAGTGAGCTCCGCTGACGCTTGACGCGTGAATAACACTTGCCTAGATTCATGGAAAGCAATGTCTGGTACAATTTATTGCCTTCTTCTAAGCAATATCATATGCATCAAATCAAAGGAAACAATCTATACGAATATACTGCGTTAAAAGAGAAAAAAACGATAGGCATAAGATTATCGGTTGATTCAATCAAAACGAAAAAACAAAAAAAAAACAAAGGTTAAAAGAAAAAATAAAGCGATAGAAATAAGATTAAGGTTGATTCAATCATCGAATCGAAGAACAATAATATTATCAGTTGATTCAATCATCGAATCGAAGAACAATAATTTGTCATTCAATCAAAACAAAAAAATGGTTGATTAAATGGCATAAGATTACTGAAGAACACAAGAAAGGGAAGAATGAAAAACCTTGTAGATTGGACATTTAAATCCTCACAATGTGATCGTCAGGGAGTAGGATTATGGTTTGGATTGGAATCGGTGGAAAGAGTGAACAGAGAAGATGAAGAAAAAGACTTTTAGATTCTTGTTGTGGTGTTGTGTTTGAGAAACTGAGGTTGGAATGTGAAGGGTTCAAATGTTCTATAGGAAATTGGGGGAAGAGTAAAAGGGGGGCGTGGCCGTTGAAATTCTCCAAAAGGCCAAGTAGAAATAATTAAGTCATCATGGGCCACAGCAAGTTCTCATAAATAATAATAAAAAAAAATCAATTAAATAATGATAAAATAATTAAATTTAATTATAGTAAGATTACTATTAATAGTAAGTTTTAAAATAGTAAGGCTTCTAAGAAGATGACACTTGGCAAACATGCCAAAAAACTCATTTTGCTTTATTATATTGTATGATAAATTTGTTTTTATTTATAAGTAACTTTATATATATATATATATATATATATATATATATATATATATATATATATATATATATATATATATATATATATATATATATATATATATATATATATATATATATATATATATATATATATATATATATATATATATATATATATATGGGATATCATATGAGAATGTTATATTTATATGACAATGTGAGAATGAATTTGATTAATTGAATTTTAAAATAAATTGTGGAGATTATGTGTGAATCTTTTTTTTCTCTCTCCTACATCATTTAATTTAATAATGGAGGAGAGAGAAAAAAAGATTCACACATAATCTTTACTATTTATTTTAAAATCTAATAGTTCAAATTTATTCTCACATTATATAAAAAAAGACATTCTCTCATATATATATATATATATATATATATATATATATATATATATATATATATATATATATATATATATATATATATATATATATATATATATATATATATATATATATATATATATAGGGCATATCATATGAGAATGACATATTTATATGAGAATGTGAGAATGAATCTGAACCATTGGATTTTAAAATAAATGGTGGAGATTATGAGTGAATCTTTTTTTTCTCTCTCCTACTTCATTTATTTCAAGATACAGGAGAGAGAAAAAAAAGATTCACTCATAATCTCCACCATTTATTTTAAAATCCAATGGTTCAGATTCATTCTCACATTCTCATATAAATATGTCATTCTCATATGATATGCCCTCTATATATATATATATATATATATATATATATATATATATATATATAATCGAAAAAAATATTATTGTTCTATCAATTGAAGAATATATAACCTAATTAATTTCAATTAATTGTAAGATTAGTCTATTTAGTAAAAAGTAAAATAAAAATGATATGATAATGATACACACTCTTAACACGGTTCCACCTCAATGTTACGTGTTGTCCATTCACCAAAGTTGAAAGATTTGGAACCAAGCTATTGTCTTTCACTCTTTCTCTCTGTCCCAAAATGAAACTCCTTTCTTTTCCTAGAACAAAAACAAGTTGATGTTGACCATAAGAGGAAACCATATTAAGTCATACTAATTGTATTGAAATATATTAATGTGTGATTTAAGGTTGGTCGGTTAAATATGAGATTTCATTGAATTTAATTAACTAGCTAGTAGCTACTATATTGGTTTTTTTTAGTAACTTATTATGACATGGGTAGCTACATATAGAGAAAACAATGGGTAGATTTGTGTCTAAAAAAAGAAAAGGAAAAAACAATGGGTGGAGTCTTGAGACTAAAGTCTCTTTCTTCATACATTTGAATTTGGGAAAATAGGTGTAACTAATACATGCATTGTTTAGTGGTGTTGTATTTTTAAAATTCATGTATATTTTTATATAATAACATAAATAAAATAAATAAATCTTAGGCAAGATTACTAAAATATTTGTATATAAGGGGAACATTGTGGATCACATTTGAGAAGTGTTAGAATAATAATGTAAGTGTGAGTAAGTGAGAAAATAATAGTTAATATAGACTTTCATGACAAAATCAAGCTATGAAATTTTGAATCATAGTATGTTAGTGAAAACATAGCTGAAAATTGCCTAAATTTTGTTTAAGAAGGTAACGAGTTTAATAGAAAACAAGGTAGAAAAAAGATGTATAATCTTTGTTGGCATACCTCAACAAAATCTTCTATATGAATACATGAAAATGATCATTTTAGAGATGGTATGGTGCACGCTAGGATGCAAAAGAGTTTCTAGTGTAAGACCATTTCTATAGTAGTCAGGGCCGTCTTTGACGGTGTGCAAAGCGGGTTACTGCACAAGTCCTCAAATTTTCCAAGGTTAAGTTATAACTAAATAGGGCCTTATAAAAATATTTGCTAGGTTAAATAGTGGTTATATAAGGTCTCTATTTATTTTTTTCATGGTTAAAATGTGATTAACCTACACAGGGCGTCAAAAACTTGAGACGGCTATGATAGTAGCCTACCTAATCAACATATGTCCATTTATAGAAATAAACTTTAAGATAACTGAGTATTTTGGAGTGGAAAACTGATATACTACTCTAATTTGAATATTTTCCATAGCTTTGACGGTTGCACATACCAAACAAGGCAAGCTTGATGATAAGGTTATGGAGTATGTATTCAATGATTATCCTTGAGGTGTGAATGTTTATAGTTGAGGTGTGAATGGTTATAGGATCTTGAAGTTAGAACTTAGAGGATCAAAACTCATCATAAGCATGAATGTTACTTTCAATGAGACCTACATGAGGATGAAGTGCAAAGACTTGGAGGTCAAAGAATAAGAAACTATGTTGAAGAAGACTCAAATTAAGGTGGAGATTCCTAATTGGGAAACTAGGATAAGGAGTAAGTTAAGACTTTTTCTTCTAGTGTTACCGAGGGACAACATAGAGCGACTTGTGGTTATCATTTGGTTCATAATAGAGTAAGAAAGGAAATTGTACCACCTTAGCGATACGATCTTGTCGGCCTTATTTGTTATACTTTAAATGTGGTTGAAGAGTTGCAAGATTAAAAACCAAAAACCTTTAGGGATACACTCAAAAGCAAAGGGATTCAAAAATAGTTTAAGCAATGGGTAATGAGATGCTCTTAATAATGGAGAACTATGCTCAGAAGCTTGCGAGACTACCTAAAAAATAAAGGGAAGTTGGATGAAAGTGGCTAGATCAAGGTTCAATCATTACTTAAACTTTAGCGATTCAAATTTTAGATAAAACAACAAGGTGGTTGGTGGTTCAAATAATATTGTAAAGGTGGAATATTGTAGAAGTATGTCTTAAAATCTCAAGTGATAGAGAAAAAGATCAATTTTTAATACTGTCAAGCAACTTAGAGTCAGCGACCTCTGGGAGCGGGGGCATTAATTCGAAAGGCGGGCATCGAGTCGTAGATTGAGTGAGCTTGTCACATTGGTTGTCGTTCAGGTGTTTAAATTGGATTTTTAGGGTTTTAGACCTTGTTAAATGTAATTTTCTGTCACTTTAGTGGTGTGTGGTGAAATCCTAGTGAGAGAAACTTAGAGAGAAAAATCAAAATTTCTTAAGATTCATTATTCTATAAATTGGAAGACCTTTGAGAATATCTAAAGGGATTAAATAATACTACTAGAAAATTCACTTATAGTGACCGAATTAGAGACCGAAAAAGTTTAAAAATCATTTGTATATTTTAATAAGAATTTGCCACTACACCACTTAATATATATTGTTATATTTTATATTTAAACATATATATACATATTGTTTTATATAAATGTATTATTTGTTAAAATAATAAAAAATATAAAATTTTAATAAAAATTAAAAATTAAAAGAGAATTAAAATCTTTTAAAAAATGAAAGGAAATAGTAACATAATAAAGAGGATTAAAAATTAAAAAAAAAAACAATATTAGTGATCAAAAATTTCGATCTCTAATTTTTATATATGAATTAAATTATATATAAAAATATTTTTTGGTGACCGATTTAGTGATTTCTTAAAATTGGCTCATGAATATCAAATATTTGTGGTTAATTCGGTCACAAAATTTTAGTCTCTAAATCGGTGGCTGATTTAATTTAGTGACCTCTTAAAATTGGCTCATGAATATCAAGTTTTTTTTGCTAATTCGAGCAGTATATGACCGAAAATTTTTGGTCACTAAATCGATCATTAAAAGCAAATTTTTTAGTAGTATAATATTTTTAAATAGATTGTTTGTGTGATTCATATATTAAAAAGGAATGATTGAAAAACATTTAAGTAAAAAATATGAGATATTCTTATGAAAGTGGAAGACTATTTTCTTGTGATTCATCTTTTAATCTCTTTTAACAATTTTTAAAGTATAATAAATTAAATAAGTGCTCTGTGTAAATTAATTTGATAAAATTGGATAAAAAATTATGTCTATTCTTATTATTTGCTTTTACTATTAACTCATTATATCAATTTTTAAGGAAAATTCTTTGCCCACCTCCCAACCTTCTAGATCACCTCTGGTGAAAAATCACATATACCCCTGACTTCGGAAATGCATTTCCGAAATGCAAGAAAAAGGTGTTTTCGGAGATGCATCTCCGAAAGCGCCTTTTTTTTTTTATAAAATTTGTCTTATTTTGGAAATTCATTTCCGAAAACACCATTTCGGAAGTTCATTTCCGAAATATTGCGCGTTTTGCAGATTAAGCAAAACAGCCCCCCTCCCCCATTCATTTTACCCTAAATCTACTTCAAACTTCCTCTCTTCAAAAATTTATGCAAAAGCAAGTGTGTATCAAATAGTTAGACATTCCAAAAGCTTCTCAAACTCAACCTAAATCATCCCAATCTCTTCAATTGGTAAGTTTTTCAATTTTTTCAATTTTTAGATCCATTATTAAAATCTCTATTAGGGTGTTTAGAAATTGCAAAAACCACATTGGGGTAGGTTGGTACTGCTATTTAGGTTGTTTAGAATGAATAAAAGTAGTTTTGAAGTAGGATTTTGGGGTCTGCCATGGAAGTTGCAGAAAACTTCTTCGCAGGGGTGTTTCGGAAGTTCATTTCCGAAAACACCTCCATTCCCAGTTTCGGAAATGAACTTCCGAAGTGTATCAGAAATGCATTTTTTTTTAGTTTTTTCTGTTGTCTCGCATATTAATCGATTTCAATTGTTTTTCAGGAACATGTCAGGCAACCAAGCACGCATCAGACAGGGTAGAGAGACCCAGACTGCATCGGCTAGACGCGAGCGAGCGGCGGCACAGCTGGCGTCGACACAGGGACGGGGGCAGGGCTGGGGACGACGTGTGCGAGTTCCCGTGGAGATGGACGAGGGTACCTCTACATCTGGATCGAGGAGTCGTCTAGCTCGGGTATCTTCTTCCCGCCAGCGAGAGGAGGAGGAGGAGGAGGCAGTGCCATACCACGAGGCGGAGGAGGTACCAGATGTTTACCCTCCACACGGGGATGAGGATGAGCAGGAGGAGGGCTACCCGGGAGGGCCCAGTGACACTTCCGTGTTGCTTACCTACCACGAGCACGTCGCTCGGCGTATCTGGGAGGGAGAGGTATTTTTTATAATTTGCCCGACTATATTATTTAACCGTTTATAATTTAGCCGTTTATTCAATATTTTCTTAATGGTCTATTTAACATACTTTTTATTTGTTTTTTTTTTGTAACAAGAGAGAGAGAGCCTTTGAAAATGGTGAACCACTCCCGGAAGGTTTTTAGTCTGTTTAAACCAACTGCTGAGTGGTTTAATGACGCGGTGAGAGCTTCTGGGCTTAGTGGGCTCTGCATGACGGGGTATACCACCATCAGCCACGGCATGCAGGGGGACTTTGTGGAGCGGTGGCACAGGGAGACGTCTTCTTTCCACTTACCGGTTGGGGAGATGACGATCACCTTGCATGATGTGCAGTGTCTTCTCCACCTGCCGATCAGGGGGGCGCTATTGCACCGCTCCCGGATCTAGAGAATCGAAGCTAGTGAGTGGATGGCGCTCTATTTGGGTATGAAGCCCGAAGTTGCTGACTATGAGTGCATCACGACATCTGGACCTCATATCCGGTTCACCACACTGAGCACTTATTTCGAGCACCACCTGGTGGCGGCGGCCGAGGCCGAGGATGCGGGTGACGACCTATTTACACATTATCACCGTGGCTGGGCTCTCCGATGCTGGTACATGTTTGTGGTAGGCGCTGCAATCTTTGTGGACAAGAGTGCAAGGTACGTCGACGTGACCTACCTCCGCTAATTCATGGACTTGACTACCGTTCACCAGTGGAACTGTGGGGCAGCTACTCTGGCATACCTATACCAGAAGTTGAATGAGGCCTCCAACTGGAGGACGAGGCAGTTGACCGAATCCTGCACACTACTTACGGTACATTTCATTTTAATTGTTTCGTATTTATTTATGTTTCGTATTTATTTTTATTACATTATCATGTTTGTGTTTCAGAGCTGGATCATCTCTTACTTCTCCCACATCCACGGCTTCCACATTGATCATGAGTACGATGACGCCATGCCCAGGGCCGCCAAATACATTCTCCAGAGGGGGAACAATGCAGTGGGACCATACCGTGGGTACCTCGACCGCACGATGCACGATGACGTCACTTGGAGGCCATTCAGCGACTACACTCATGTTGTCCCCTTTGACGGCATATCTTTATATTCTGGATGGTTGGCATGCGGGACCAGCACCATGGTGCGGTATCTCCCTGAGCGGTGCATGCGACAGTTTGGGTATGTGCAGATGATACCCAGGTCACCTTTTGAGGCTGCTCCCGACACGGTGACCCGAGTGCAGCTCACTTGCATATTTGAGGATTGGGAGCGTCATGTGGTACCGGAGGAGTATCGTCGCATTCGGGTCACCCAGGACTGGCACAGTGTGGAGGGGTATGTCACTTGGTTCTATCGGGTGTCACATCCTCTACTGAGACCCGACGCTTCCGGCGCTCCTAGGCCAGCACACGAGGAGATCCTGGAGAACCAGCAGGCCGAGGATGACCACGCCATTTATCTCTTGCTGATCTGCCAGCGGATAGAGATGCTTGGGCGGGACGCGTTGGATCGAGGTGTCGTTCATCAGGGCGGTCCAGAGGCAGTCGCCGTGATGGAGATGATCGTCACTGATGCGGACCGTGCGGCGGCATACAGGCGGCAGAGGAGGTCCCAGAGAGAGAGGGTTAGGCATACCCAATAGGGGTCCGGGTTTATTTTTTTGTTTTCGGATTGTATCTCTCGCACACTATTACTATTTGGATCGGCTTGTATATATTATTTGGATTTGATTTATCATATTAGTATTTTCTGTTTATATGTCGCTTATTTTATTTGGCGTTTTCCTTTAATTAAAAATACGAGACTGTTTCGAAAAACATAAAAAAAAACACAGTTTCTGCATAATTCGGAAGTTCATTTCCGAAACCCCCCAAAATCTGAAAAAAGGTGTTTTCGGAAGTGCATCTCCGAAAACACCCCCCATTTGATGTTTTCGGAGATGCATTTCCGAAGTTTGAGAAAATTTTTTTAAAAAAAATACTTCGAAAATGCATTTCCGAAGCAGGAGTAAAGTGAGGTTTTTGCTGGGGGTGACCCCATAGAGAGGTGGATAAAGAAATTTTCATTTTTAAAGCATACTAAGTTCTAGAAGACATGCCCACACACTTCATAATCAGCTAATTAATAGAGGGAAGACCAACTAATTTGTTAGGAATAACTATAATGAAGGGTCCATAAATAACCCTTCGGTGGTTGAAGAGTTGAACTTAAATTATATTCTAAATAAATTGTTATTTTTGTGGATGAAGTTGATGGTTTTATCAGTAGTAACTAGTAATGCATGGAACATGCTCCTTTATAATCTAAAATTTTTAATATAAAAAATAACATTACTTTGAACACGATTTTTATTATCATTATTTATTTGGTTTATGAAATTGTATATTATCATTATTTATTTGGTTTGAAAATGTATATTGATAATAAAATTACAAAATAATTATGAAACATTGACACTTTGAACACGACATCAACACTGATACGACGACGCTGATAATAATTTTTTTAAAAAATAAATTAAATATAAACATAAATATTTATACAAGTGTCTGATATCAACACAGACACACTTTAGTTTAGAGATGTCGATACTACGCACCAAGTAATAAGTCATATATGTCAACCATATAGAAGTTGAAGAAACTAACAAAACTATGAAGTATGAACTTGACTCAAACATGTTTTGAACTAACAAGAAATTAAGTAATGGTTTTGTGCCTACTCATGGAAAGCAAGAGGGAAGAGTGGTAGGGACATCCTAGCTGGCGACACGAAATTGGTCAAAATAGTGACAATATGACAGACAATAAAACAGTAAATTAGGCTGCTTTTTGGTAGAGATGATGTGACATGAATATAAAAGTTATTTTCAAGTGTCGGTTCTATGAAACTATAACTAGGGTGACCATGATCCACCTCAATCCAACCCAACCTTACATATTTGTAAAATCAGTTTGGAAATTTTAAGGAAATTATGTGTTTGTGGTTTTTTTATATAAAGTCTTTGGTTTATAATAAACAAATCAAGATGTAAAACGAAGGTATAGTTTCAAGGAAATTAAAGATTAGAATATAAATTATTGAAGGTAAATTGGTAAAAATGTAATACATACAAGACATACTTAAATAGTTAAATTTTTAGTTAAGAAGTGGTGTTAAGATATAATTATTCACTTTTAATTCTATGTTTAAAACAAAACTAGTATTTTATGGTGAAGGGAAATTAGATAACTCAACAATGGGAAATGACATGTTTATGAGAGATTCATTATTATTATTATTAGATATCTAATTCACTTTTAGAAATAGGACATAAATATTAATACATATTTTTTGAATTTATAATTAAGCAGATTTAACGGATTATTCTTTGGTGATACAGGTTAATTTTAATGGGAAAATTTCTTTAGCCACCTCCCTATGGGGTCACCCCCAGCGAAAATCCCAAAATACCCCTGCTTCGGAAATGAACTTCCGAAGCGTTTTTTTTTAAAATTTCCACAATTCGGAAGTGCATCTCCGAAAACACCTCATGGGGGGTGTCTTCGGAGATGAACTTCCGAAAACACCTCATGGGGGTGAGTTCGGAAATGAACTTCCGAATTATGCAGAAACTGTGTTTTTTTTAATGTTTTTTCTTAAACAGTCTCGCATTTTAATTAAACGCAAACGCCAAATAAAATAAGCAACAGATAAACTGAAAATACTAATATGATAAATCCAATCCAAATAATATATACAAACCGAAAATAATAATAATACTGTGCGAAAGATACAATCCGAAATCAAAAAATAAATAAACCCGACCACTACTGGGTGTGCCTAACCCTCTCACCCTGGGCCCTTCTCTGCCACCTATACCCCGCCGCACGGCCCGCATCAGTGACGATCATCTCCATACCGGCGACTGCCTCTGGACCGCCCTGATCAACGATACCTCGATCCAACGCGTCCCGCCCAAGCATCTCTATCCGCTGGCAGATCGGCATGAGATCAATGGCGTGGTCATCCTCGGCCTGCTGGTTCTCCAGGATCTCCTCATGTGCTGGCCTAGGAGCGCCGGGAACGTCGGGTCTCAGCAGAGGATGGGACACCCGGTAGAACCATGTGACGTACCCCTCCTCACTGTGCCAGTCCTGGGTGACCCGAGTGAGACGGTACTCCTCTGGTACCACATGATGCTCCCAGTCCTCCCATATGGCAGTGAGCTGCACTCGGGTCACAGCGTCGGGAGCAGCCTCAAAGGGTGACTTGGGTATCCGCTGCACGAATCCGAACTGACGCATGCACCGCTCAGGGAGATATCGAACCATGATGCCGGTCCCGCAAGCCAACCGGCCTGAATATAGTGCAATGCCGTCAAAGGGGACAATCTGAGCGTAGTCGCTGAACGGCCTCCATGTGACGTCGTCATGCATCGTGCGGTCCAACTACAGACGGTATGGTCCCACCGCATCGTTCCCCCTCTGGAGAGCGTATCTGGCGGCCCTGGGCATGGCGTCCACGTACGCAGGATCGATGTGAAAGCCGTGGATAAGGGAGAAGTAGGAGATGATCCAGCTCTGAAACAGAAACACGATAATGTATTAAAAATAAATACGAAACATAAATAAATAAATAAATACGATAATGTATTAAAATAAAACGTACCGTAAGCAGTGTGCAGGATCCGACCAACTGCCTCGTCCTCCAGTTGGAGGCCTCATTCAGCTTCTGGTAGAGATATGCCAGAGTAGCTGACCCCCAGTTCCACTGGTGAACGGTATCCAGGTCCATGAAATAGCGGAGGTAGGTCACGTCGACGTACCTTGCACTCTTGTCCACAAAGCAAGCAGCGCCTACCACATGCATGTACCAGCACTGGAGAGCGCAGCCGCGGTGGTACTGTGTGAATAGGTCGTCACCCGCCTGCTCGGCATCGGCCGCCGCGTCCAGGTGGTGCTCGAAATAGCGGCTCAGTGTGGTGAACCGGATATGAGACCCAGAAGTCGTGATGCACTCGAAGTCAGCAACTTCGGGCTCCATGCCCAAATAGAGCGCCATCCACTGACTGGCCTCGACCCTCTGGATTCGGGAGTGGTGCAACAGCGGCCCCCTGATGGGCAGGTGGAGAAGACACTGCACGTCATGCAAGGTGATCGTCATCTCCCCCACCGGCAAGTGGAAAGAAGACGTCTCCTTGTGCCAGCGCTCCACAAATGCCCCCTGCATGCCGGTGCTGATGGTGGTGTACCCGGTCATGCAGAGCCCGCTAAGCCCTGAACCTCGCACATGGTCGTTAAACCACTGAGCTGCTGGTTTAAACAGACTAAAAATCTTCCTGGCGTGGTTCACCATTTTCAATGGCTCTCTCTCCTGTTACAAAAAAAAACAAATAAGCGACATATATTAAATAAGCGACAAATAAACGGTAAAATTATAAAAAATGGTGACAAATAAACGGTTAAATTAAAAAAATACCTCTCCCTCCCAGATCCGCCGAGCGACGTGATCGTGGTAGTGAATCAGCACGGAACTGTCAAAAGGCCCTCCCGGATAGCTGTCCCCCTCCTCATCCTCCTCCCCGGCTGGAGGGTCAACATCCGGTACCCCCTCCGGCTCGTGGTATGGCACTGGCATCTCCTCCTCCTCCTCCTCATCCTCCTCCTCTCGCTGGCGGGAAGAAGATACCCGAGCCAGCCTACTCCTAGACCCTGAAGCTGATGTACCCTCTCCCACGTCCTCGGGTACTCGCACACGTCGTCCCCGGCCCCGCCCCCGTCCCTGTGTCGACGCCAGCTGTGTCGCCGCCCGCTCGCGTCTAGCCGACGCAGTCTGGGTCTCCCTACCCTGTCTGATGCGTGCTGGTTGGTTGCCTGACATGTTCCTGTAAACAATTGAAATCGATTAATATGCGAGACAAAATAAAAAACTAAAAAATTTGAACTTCTGATACAATTCGGAAGTTCATTTCCGAAAACTGGGATGGAGGTGTTTTCGGAAATGAACTTCCGAAACACCCCTACGATGGAGTTTTCTGCAACTTCCATGGCAGACCCCAAAATCAAACATAAAACCAATTCAAAAAGCTTCTAAACAACCTAAATACTACTAACAACCAGTCCCATATATCATTTATGCAATTGAAACCCTAAATAACATGCATTTGAATAATGAATCTAACAAATTCAAAACTTACAAATTGAGTGATTTGAGGGCTTTTGAATGTTGTTTAGCAATGTGATTGGAGCCTTGATGCAGCCTTGGAATTCTGTTTGCACAAATTTTCGCCTTTGCTTGTTTTTGATTTGAGTTAGGGTAAATGAATGGGGGAGGGGGAGTGTTTTGATAAATCTGCAGAAATCGCAGTATTTCGGAAGTGAACTTCCGAAATGTTGTTTTCGGAAATGAACTTCCGAAATAAGACAATTTTTTCAAAAAAAAAGGCGCTTTCGGAGATGCATCTCCGAAAACACATTTTTCTTGCATTTCGGAAGTGCATTTCCGAAGTTAGGGGTAGTATGGGGTTTTCACCAGAGGTGGACTAGAAGGTAGGGAGGTTGGCAAAGAAATTTTATTTTAATGGATAGAGGGTTTTTTTAGGACCGGGTTAAAAAAGCTCTGAAGAATTTTGGATTCTAATTTTAAGGCTCAATTTCTGTGATTTTTCGAGCTTGGCATATTGATCCATATGGACTAGCCCATTTTGACAGCTTTAGTTAACGGATTAAACTTCTAGGATTTAAGAGACATTGACATCACATGTTTACCAAAAACCTTAAGGCAATGGGTGTGTGAGTCTATTCCCTTATAAATTCAATATTTCTGTCATTTTTAATCGATGTGAGATTTAATCATTTACACTTGAATTCAACAATCTCTTCCTCAAATGCGAGTCTCTCAATATCATAACTTTGATCTACACTAGGATCTCCCTCCCCACCACCAAGCCTAATCTGACTTTGATATTATTTGTAGAAGAGTTTAGGGAGCACCAAAAATGTCAATAGATTAAACGTTCATATCTAAGAGACTTTAATATTAGATATCAATGCAAAATCTTTAAGACAATTGGCGTATGGGTATATTCTCTTGTAGACCCAATATTTTTTCATTTTTAATTGATATTAGACTCAATCAGTCATCTTTAATTCCAATAATATATTGCTAAAAAGTAAAAAAGAAAAAAAAAAAAAAAAGACATACTTAAATTCTAATAGTTGGAATCCATTTTAGTTTAGAAGTAATGTTAAAATATAATTATTCAATTTTATTTCTATGTTTAAAACTAATATTCATGGTGAAGTGGAATGAAGTAACCCTGAGGGATACATTCATAAATTATTCATTCTTATTAGTATTATTATTAGTATGGAATTCAGTTTAAAAAGTTAAATTTATTTATAAGGTTGTTAGACAATTATAATTAATTTTATATGAAGTTATTATTAGTTTTACATGTGGTTATTACTAAATTTATATGGAGTTATTATTTTGCGCAAACCATATCGA
Organism: Vicia villosa; assembly: GCF_029867415.1. Lineage (NCBI taxonomy): Eukaryota > Viridiplantae > Streptophyta > Magnoliopsida > Fabales > Fabaceae > Vicia > Vicia villosa. The sequence continues at coordinate 213,146,743 of NC_081182.1, read as the reverse complement.
TCCTGATTAGTCACCACGAAGAGACCACACGAGAGTTATCATCCTGATAATCACAAAGAATCATAACTACAAGTACATCGAACGACTCTCCGCAATTCACTCCTAACAAATAACGAGCTCTCTCTCTCTCTCTCTCTCTCTCTCTCTCTCTCTCTCTCTCTATCTCTCTCTCTCTCTCTCTCTCTCTCTCTCTCTCTCTCTCTCTCTCTCTCTCTATCTATCTATATATATATATATATATATATATATATATATATATATATATATATATATATATATATATATATATATATATATATATCGCCAAATTGAGGTAACAAATTTCTAATTCAATCTCATTTCACTCCTCTCCCTCCCATACTGACTTGAACCTTGGAGTGTTAATCTTGTAGGTCCCCCTACTCCATCGCATCTGAAGCCTTGATACGTCGTCATCACTGCTCTTCAACTCATTTCTGACTCCTAAACAAAATAGTGATGCCGTATGTGAGAAACGACTTCTTATTCTTAGGATTTCCACAATTTCATGTGTGCTCTCCGATTCACTTGATTGTTACATTCTCAAGTCACCGAATCAAGAGCATTCATAATAAAACACGAAGATGCATCGTGTTTCAACTCAATCAAGCATCATCTCAATTTTAATTCTTCTAATTTCTAAATCTTTAATTTCTACAACTTCAAGTGATGAATAGATCTAGAGCTACTCGATTCACTATTGTGCGCGAAGCTGTCACTGCAACTCTAACAACGACCAATCAACTATCTTTACCTCTTAAAGTTAAGTGAAGAGGGAGTATTTTCTATATTGACATTGAAAATTACAAGCATAATATATTCTCTTACTTTTGATGCTAATGTGAAGTCTCAATTTGTTGGTCTTGATTTCAACTTTTAATTATAAACAAAATTGATTTAATTATTTATTTGAAAAATGATTTAAAATTTTGCTTTAACCCTTCAAATGAATTGGGTCGCACCTGTCCTGTCCCTATTGCTTACCAACACTTAGCTTAATAGAAATTGTACAAATCATGTGCTATCACCAATTCGGATGAAGTGTGCATATAAGAAATCCCACCTTTTCTGAAGTCTTTGTACTTGAAAGATTTGGCCCCAACTTTATTTTTATTTTTTATGTAATGTGTATTTTTATTCAAAAAATGATAACTCTTATAAAGTAGGGAACTTCTCTCTCTATTTAAACACCTAGATTTATTAAGATGGTAAATATATTATCAACACTTATTTTTTTAAATAACCTCTTTAAAAGTTTTTTAAAATTTTGTATACCAAAAATAGTAACTAAATACAATTGTTATAAAAAATTATTTACTATTCATTAGTTTGACATCTTCATTTCTATGTTTATTTCAAGTTATGAAATAATATTTTTGAAATTATATTTCCAAAATTATTATTTTTAGAAATTATATTCTTATGCATTTGTTTGGCCAAAAATTAAATTTTCAGATAGAAATCATAAAAGAAAACAAAAATAAAAACAAATTTGAGTAGTAGTGGAAACTTAAAGTTAGTTGAAGTGTATTTTCACATGAATATTGGCTTTCCATCCTCTAAACATGAGAATAATATTGAAAAAAAACATAAATAAACAACATTCTTTAGAAAAAAAATATTTAAGAAAATTTTTAAAATACTTGAAATAAACAAAAGATTCTTGCAATTTTAGTATCACATTCCCAAAAATATAATTCTAATTCTTGAAACAAACATACCTTAAAATCTAATTTTTTATTACTTAAATTTTAAAAAATTTGTTCTACTGAAAAATTATATATTTATTTTAATGATGTGTCATATTAAATAATGAGTTGACAAATTTGTGATGGTGTGACAATGCATTATTTCATGCTAAACCTAATTTTTTGTATTGGATTAACTTTTTCATAGTTAAAATATAACTCTTTATTCTTTATTCGACATGATAAAAAATTAACTCTTAAATTTGTTAATGTTGAAAAAATTTATTATAAATTTTAAAACCAAAAGACTATATATTCAAATTTAGACATAAGACCAAAACATGAATTACTAAAAGTACGGACTACAAATATTTAAATTAAAATAAAATGTTCCTTGTAAAAAGAAAATTAAAATTAAAATTTGAATTGTTTTTCACACAAAAAAATTTCTGTAAATTTTTTTTTTTACAAACTTCTAGTACTTCTAAGTACCAATATTTAAAATTTGGCTTTCTAGTTGTATAGAAGTTTTATAAATGGCATGGTGGTAATGTGAAGCAACAAGTACTATCTAAACTTCTAAGTACTATTTTTAAAATAAAATTCAATTTTTTTAGAAGAAATTGTCGATTGTTTTTTTATTTTCAAAAATTACTTTTTTGGGAAAAGTATTTTCAAAAATGTTTTATGTTTTCATAATCTTTACTTAATTTTTTTTTTAAAAAAAGTATTAGTTTTTTTTTTATATAAAATTGAGGTAGAAAATTAGTTGATTTTTAAAAAATGGTGGTTGATTTTCAAACTCAAAGACACACATAAACAATATTTTATGCATTGCATGAGTATTTAATTGAGAACATTAAGTTAGGATTTGGATTTTAAAATTCGAACTAATCTTTAAAAAGCATACACTATTCTTAAAATAAATCATATACACAAATCATAATTAAGATCAAGTTTTCATAACCAGCAATAATTCGGAAGAGTATGAGACTCTCATCGTAGGGATGACCTTGTGCAGAGAAATGAATGTGTCTAACCTTAGAGCTAGAAATGATTATCAACTTGTTATCAGTGAAGTCACTAACAATGACCATCCAGAGGAAATGCGACTTGTGAAGTATTTGCAAAAGGTTCAAGAGTAGGAGAAACACTTCAATTTCTTCAAAGTAATCTATGTGTTCAGTGAATAAACTCTAGATCCGAACTCTTAGCGTCAAGTCACAACAAGAATGTTATACAAAAATACTTCTCGCCTTTCACAGAAAAAGTAAAGTTGTTAATTTCATAGATACCATGGATGCTAAGGACTGAATGACGTCCTTAGTGCATTACCTACAAAATGAGCAACTTCTTCCAAATGAAAGAAGAAGCAAAGAAGATTGAAAGGTTAGTCTTTAAATACATTATGGTAACATGTAACTTATACAAGGTAACTTATACAAGATGGAAAATGCCACTTCAATGTTTAGATGTCTAGTCAAGAGTGAAATCACTTTGGTGCTAATAGAGGAGCACAAAGGCGCCCATGAAAGGAAGAGCCTTGACAAACAAATTGTTGAGAGCCGGTTATTACCCACCAAATACATTGAAGAACGACGTCAATTATGTAAACAAATGCGACAAATACCAGCGATGCTCAAACCTACACCATGCTCCCGCATAGCACCTTGACCATTTTACCAATGGAGCGTGAACACCTTGCGTCCTTTTACCTTAGCATCGAGATAACAAAATTTCTTGCTTGTATGGATGGATTACTTTGCTAAATTGATTAAAGTAGAAGCAATCTCAAAGATAATCATGGAGAAATTTGGCTCGTATCCGAACAAAACTATTTTTTCAATTCTTATAATTTGGGGAATATAGTGAGTATCCCTTATTAACCATTATCAACCCATTTCTTACCATAAAACAAAAACAAAACACCCACAATAAGCATGATTCCAAGGGGGGCCTCATAGGGTGTATAGATAAGCATGTTTATAAACACATTTTTTTTTCAAAGCGGGCTTTATTTAAAGTAATGCTAAAACACAATATACAATATTTTCATATTTTAAAAATAATTTCAGAAATTATTTAGAAAATTTCTTAATGCAACCTATAAATTACTAGAACACCTTATGAAAATACAACAAAAGCACCCATTGATTTCAAAAATGCATTTCTAAAAGCATCTTAAACACACACAATTCACTCGTTATTGAACAACACTCCAATTCTATGACTAAATTTATTTCAAAAATATATTTCTAAAGTGTCTTAAAATAACTAATAGTGCATCTAGAGATGCATTTTTAATATGATATTTTTTTATATATTTCGGATTTTCATATGATATTTTTTTACCCAATATGATATTTTTTACCCCATAGAGAGTGCATTAAGAAATTCCGAATTATTTAACCAAATCTTAACCCATAAATCATCTGACTTTTAAAGAATTTGGGCATACTTAAACTACAGTGATATTAATTACACATCACTGTATTGTAATCCTATTATTCCCCTCAATGTTGTCATCAACATAGCTTTCTGATCAGTTTATCTTTTTTTCTTGCATGACCATTTTGTATCAGAAAAATCCAGTTTATGAACTTGTGTTTTCTACTTTTCTATGTTGTATGATCATTTGGTATCACAGAAACTGAGTTAGGCTGAAAATATCGTATGAAATGAAATAATCGTATGAAACGAGAGACGAATATTTGAGATCGGTTAACATTTGACTATTGTTGATACAGACTCAGAAAAAAGTATCAACTCAGAATGATCTTGTTAACGAGTATCTTAAGGACATCGGTTAAGGAAACCATACAAAAGAATTTCAAAATTACGAGTTGAACATTTGTCCATGTAATACTTACACCATTCTCCTATACAAAACTTTCCTCTTTCGATTCCTTAATCAATGTCCTAAGAACACTTGTTAGCATTCTGCGTCTCAGAAACCACCTTCGACAAATCGACAAGGTGGTTTTCACCTTGTCAAAGTCCTATCCTTTGAAGTAGAAGTCATTTCGTGTGAGTCAGCGAGCTAACGATGACGACGTAAGAAATCATCATTTTCGAAAGTTGCAGAGGTAAGAACTAAGAATTGATTATTTTTCAACTTTGTGGTTCCCATTCTCTTTCGCGCCTATAGGCATTAATCGAACTGATCACAACTTTTCCAACTCTTCTGTTTCTTCGCGTTCTTCTGCTCATACTCTTTCTCCTTTGCTTCTCCTCCGAATCAGGCTGTGACATCGGTAACGAACCAATCCATCTTAAAGGTAGTAAAGCCGCGACGAATTGTATGAGAATCCCAACTGTCAAGCCCGAGTAATCACCGGATGTAATGCCGAGCAAAGAAGCCAATCCAACACCGAAAAAGCCGCTAACGATTGACGATAGGATCAAAGCTGATGCAAGGAAAGAGGTTAGAGATCCTTCACAACCCTTTGGACATAAGCTTGCGAATAGAACCGAGAAAGGAAGGAGTTTAAACTGTGCTAGAACTTCCGCCAAACCCGAAAAGCAAGGAGCGAAGACCTCGTTTGGAATTCCGAATTGAAGATTTATCTGTCTAACCAAAACAAGGTCAAGAAGTAGAGACGTAGCGTATAGAATCTGCACCGCGCCTATTAGCTTTCTCATCGGAAACTTTTTCCAATATCGGTTATAAAGTACGGTTCCTGAAAGAAGCACCAACTGACCTATCACTCGAGACCAACCGATGATCATAGGATCGAGATTTAGACACTGTGTCTGATAGCAAAATACGGAGCCTGTAAGCATGGGAACCGTGGCGATTGATCCAACCACCCATAAAAGAGGACGAGAAATACTTTTATCGCTAATAGCAACGATAAGATCCGAAACCTGTTTTCTGATATTCTCCGAGATGGACGGTGTTGCAAGATTTTTACTTGACGGTTTCTTTAAGCCTAAAGAATCCTCTCTTGTCAAGAAAGAAATCGCTAGTTGTAGCAATAGTAACGATGAAAAGATAATGAACATGATTCTCGGAGGCTGTTTCAGTAGAAAATAGCCACCGATCAAGTTGCCTAAGATTCCACCTGCAGCTAAAGCCATGAACGCGTACGATTGTAGGCCGCTAATTTTGTGTTTCTTCCCGTACTCGGCTACAAGAGCATCCTTTGCAACTTCTGTAATGGATGCTCCCAAGTTACTGAGAAGCACTGTCGCAACTAAGACAGTTAGCACTTCGCGTGCAGCAGGAACAAATGCTAGATAATTCCATGCAAAGATCTGCAAAAGAACTGAAAATTGAACCAAATTAGTTTCTTTTTTAGGGTAAAAGTAGAAATTCATTACGAAGAGAAATCGATATAGTACTCGTTTCTATTCCAAATTTGTAAATACATAGAGAAGCAAATTGAACATAAGATATGATAACACATGAAAAGAGTTATCTAGTTCAATGTAAAGGACAACCTAACACAAAATAATCGAACCAACAAAAGAACCTAACACCATACCATACCAGACCATACTAAAACTAAAACCTATGTAGCACAGACACTTCTGATTAAAGACATATTCTATATCCGAAACCAACACTTGCGTGGTTATATCCAATCACTTTTCTTTTCTCAAATTATTACTAGCATTCACAAGTCAGTATCAGTATCGTGTCAGGTGTATCTGTATAGGTGAATCACAAATGTCCGGCATATGGATTCACCAACACAACACAAACATATTAGTTACTACAAGTTACATTGTTATCGATCACCGATTCAATATCAGTGTCCGGTGTCCGTGCTTCATAGATTACTCCACATAATCATGTACTAAATACTAATGATGCTGAATCAATAAAATTTGAACATTTGACACATTTACCATAAAACAAAATACAGAATTAGTTAAATGTATACCTCCAATGACAATGTAAGGGATTCTATGAGCAGCACCAACATAGATAACATCAGAAAGAATCCCATAGAGAGGTTTAGCCACCATAGGAAGATTAGCAGAATACTGCACAAGTTGCAACACGGAAGGATCCAAACTCAGATTACTAGCCATATGAAAATTAAGAGCTAGCCAAGGAAAACACCTAAACCCTTGTAACCAATACCCTAATCCACACAATATAACCATTTGTTTACTCCCAATTACACTACCACCACTTGAACTTGAACTTGAACCCTTCTTCGTCTTTTCCTCTTTCTCATGCAACACACTCTTTCCCTCTTCCTTCTTCTTCCTCTTCTCCCTCACAACAAATCTATGATGTGTATCAATGAATGTAGGTACTTCTTTTTCAATGAGATTTCTATGATTCTTGTGGTGTTGTGAACATGTTATAGTTCTAGTTCTAGCTTTTGAAGGTTTTGTTGTAAGATGATGTTTATGTAAAGATGGTTTGTTGATAACTGTTGTCAAGAGGTTATTGTGAGATGAAAGTGTAAGGTGAATCATTGTTTTTCAGATTTGGAAACTGAAAAACACTGAGATTTTCAATGAAGATTGAAAAAATCAATGAAGATGAAAAACACTCATTGTGGCTATGAATGAAGAGAAAGAGAGAAGAATAATGATAATGTAAGAGGGAGAAGAGAGGGATCTAGAAGGATAGAGTGTGAAGAGAGAGATGAGGGGTATAATAGCAAAATAGAAAAATAAATATAGAGAGTTCTACGAGGTTGTGGAGAGTGAAACTGAAAGTGAAACTTTTGTTGTTGTTTTGTTTTTGTGCTTGTTTGTGGTGTGAATAACGAGGAATTTGGAACGGACGTGAAGGACACGCGCGGGGAGTGAAGGTGTGGTAGGTTTGAGGATATGTTGGTGGAACATGGACCGTGGATTTGGATTTTGTGATTAAGATTTCGTGAACTGAAAACGTAGGAAGGTTGTGTTTTTTTTTTGGTGTTGAATTTGGACCGTCATTTGTGACCGTTGAAGTTATTTGATGGGGTAAGTTGCGGTAATAGAAGAACACGTGTGATGGCTGTCACGGGGTTTTGTTCTTTGTTTTGTATTTTCGTCAAATGAAATTTGGTCGACGTTTGTTCAAAGAAAAATATTGGTCGACGAGAATTTTGTTTTTGGGAGGAAAAAAAAGGCCGACGTGAATACAAATGGGATATTATGCACTAATTATATAAGTTCCTTTTGTGGTCTGCAATGTTTCTCACGGTTGATGGAGAGAGTTGTATCCAAGATACTCCGATGCTAAAGTAAGGTTCAGAATGAAGAGAGAGCAAGTATCAAGTTATCAATGAGATTAGAATACTTGACCCTTTTATGGAAGAGGGTATTTATAGTGCCCCCAGCACTAGGTCAAAGTCTTATATTTTGGGCTAGATTCTCAGTTCGAAACAGAAGATTGCCAGGATCCAACGTAAGTAGGGCAAGATCAACGCGTGATCTTTATTTTGGTTCGACCACCCCGTGGCAGGCGGACGCGGGGAGGTCGATTCTTTTTAAGGCAGTTGGCCACGTGTCCTTAGAGGAGCACGAGTGGAGAACTTCAACGGTTATGGCAATCTGGGGCACTTCGTTGGACCTTGCAGTAGTGTTGGATTGGGACCTTCGGAGGGCCAGCCATAGGCCTAGTTCAGAACATGAGTCCCCCAAGTCGTTGCTCGTAGACATAGGAGTAATGACTTAGAGTCAGCTCGTGCGTCGAGGAGAATCAAAGAATCACAGGGAAGCGATTTGCATACGAACTCGTAATGGCGGGCATGTATCGTTGTAGACGCTGCTTGACAGATTCAGTTGGCCAGGAAAAGTTTCCAATGCGACAAGGGTCTGAGTATGCATAAGTTCATTATTTGAGGCATTGTAAACCCCGTCGAGGAGACAATTTCGAGTATGTACAAGTTTATTATTGGAGGCGTTGTAGACTATGTCGAGGAGATGAGTTTCTGCTTGGCTCAACATCTGAATCTGCTTGCAAGTCATTCTCCTACTCGTGCAACCACGTGAGCATGGTTTTCCCGGGCTCGTTTCGAATTTTCCCGAATGTATGATCGCTGGAAACTTGCTTCACGACAGTGATCTACGTCCGAGGACTGGGCTAGATGATGCTCGTCCTTCGTGTTCGACACAGTAAATTTGTCACCCACGCGTCAAGATTGTGTTCGGCAGAAGAGAGTGTTCCACCATCCAAAATCTTTATCAACAACTATGTTATCATATTCAACAACATGTTCATCAACGTCTCCACCATCCATCTTCGATTCCTTTCCCTATAAACTACAAACTTACCTTTTTTATTCACAAAAAAATTTTCAGATCTAGTAAGGAAGAAATGAGGAAGAAGTCAAATGGGGAAAATGATAAATGAATTAAATGATGAAGAAATGATAAATGGTAAATGGAATAAATGATAAATGAAATAAATGAGCGGAAGTTGATAAATATTAACGACTGATTTATTGGGTGTGAAGAGATCTATGATAACAGTGGTGCACCTCATATCCAATGGATGTGATTGATTTGAAAAGAAAAAAAAAGTCTCTCACATGAGAGACCTATGCTTGTTGCGCATAAGAGACGGACCCTAAACATAATTCAAACATATAATCATTCAGTTTAAAACACAAAATTCAATTAATTAAATAATATAAATAAAAAATCGGGATGTTACCAAGAGTCGCTCTCTAATTGATTATCCTCCGACATTAATCGATTACGACAAAACTTTTTTTGGAAAAGAAGTCAGGCTAAGAGCCTAATTAAATAAAAGGCTTATAATCGAATATAGAGTGAATTACTTGATAATCGATTAGATACATGTTCTAATGAATTAAAAAGAATATTTTTGCATCCTCCTTGATTAAGTGTGCTTCATAATTGATTATCTTTAGGCCAAAATTATTTTTAAGGACATTTTAAAAACGTATGAAATTTGTAAAAAATATGACCTTTGGTGTAAGTGAAGTGTTATGTTATGATTATCATATATAAAAGGGGAAAAAAAACCTAAGAGTATTATATAAGACATACTAGTTGCGTTGGATCGTAAGGAACATGAGAGCTCATTGAAAAGAGAATTGCTAAATGACTATTGGATGCTTCCCTAATTTTGAAAGCTACCGTGGAATTAAGAGAGAAAGCTAACAAAAAAATATAACTTAAAAAATATAACAAAATTACAAAGAAACATGTCTTTCTTTTAAATTATAAGAAAGCTTACAAAAAATAACTTAATGTTATATAACAAAATGTAACCTTACATAAGGTATTAAAGATTAATATAGAATACTATCAAATACAAATAAATGAATTGAACATTTTAAGTCTCTTTTGATGTCAACAATGAAAAAAATTGCATGTCCTTTGAAAGTGTTGAAGAGCAATCACTCTAATTTTTACAAATCTAAACTTCTTATTTTCTTCAAAAATATCAAGAAGCAATAAAAATAACATCAATTATTCAAAGTGTGAGGAAACAACAAAAATAATATTAAATTTTCAAAACTCCTCTATCGTCACAACTCCATGGTGGCGTTAATTATCAAATCCACACCCCACAACCGCAACTACACCCCCACACTCCTCCTCCTCCTATTCTCCCTCACCGCACCACCACCTCTACCTAAACTGACGCTGAACTAATCTCCAAAACCTCCTTAATCACCACAACCCCTTACACTCATAATAATCCTCCCTCTAACACATATTTGTGTTCACAACTTCCACTTCAAGATAACAACTTAAAGACTTCAAGTTCCTCTTCTTGATTAAAACTTTATTTAGTATCTTTAATTAGAACTTGACACATTTGATTGATGAGACTTATGATATCTTTTTCTTGTTCAAATGTTATCATCACGAATTTTTGGAAGAATTTTCATGATCAAAATCATTTGACAATTGTCATATACAACTATTTGGCATTTGTCATTAACATAATCATTTTATAGTTTTCATCATCAAAACCATTTGACAATATTACCTAGAAATCAAATAGAACTATATTCTCCCGCTTTTATTTTTTGTAATCACAATTTTGCTAAGCTGAATTTTTTATTTTTTATTTTCGATTCTTTAAATTTTACTTTGACATTTTATTTATTTATTATTTTAAGCACAGATACATTAAAACATAAAAAAAAAAAAAATCAAAGTTTTGCCACCTAAGAAAAGTTAAACCAAAGTCGTTTCACTCAGATGCATTACACAAATCTCTAACCATTAGACAACTTGTTTCTTTTGTTAAATACTTTTCCATAAATATATTTATTACATAATTTGTTTCGAATATAAAAAAAAATGCATTTTAATTATTTCAATTATCTCTCTCTTTTTTACTTACAATTTTTATTTCACATATTTTATATTTAATAATTTTTTTTTTCATATTTAATAAATTATTTATTTCAAAATAAATATGTCAAAAAGATTAAAACGTGTGAATTTTATTTGAGGATTTATTATTAACATGTATCAAGTATTGTTAATAGTTAAAAAATAATTAAAAATATATTAATAAATATAAACATGTGAGTTATATCATCAAACAAAATTAAATTAATACTTATTTTAAATAATGTATTAATAAAATATATTCTATAGGGACTTAATAATTCAAAAATATATTCAACATGTTGTATATAAATATATATGTTTTTCATTCAAGTTTTACAAGTTTAGGTATGTAATAAAACAAAAAAAAAAATTCATTATTATGGAATACCTGAACAGGTGTCTCTGCCGTATATAGAGCAACCTCAATCTTAATCATCACGTCAAATGTGAGAAATTTCACATTACTAACCTTTTTTTTGCAGATGATTTACTTCTATTCTCAATAGGAGACTATATATTAATGAAACTTATTATGGAGGCTTTCAACAATTTTGCTGTTTCCACCGGGCTTAAACTCAACCAAGCAAAATCCAAAATCTATTTCAGTGGTGTGGATGCGAGCACAAAGCAGAATATCATGAATTTTACGGCATTTTGCGAGGAGCCATTTCCTTTTAGGTAGGGATGAGAATAGGTCAGGCCGGCCTACAAGGGCCTATAGCCTAGCATACTTAAGGTCAGGCGAGGCCTAATCGATAAAAAGGCCAGGCTTGGACTTTTTTTAAAAGCCTATTTAATAAAATAGGTCAGGCCTAGGCTATTAAAAAGCCTATAAAGCCTTGTAGGGCGGCCTATATTTTCATATATATATATATATATATATATATATATATATATATATATATATATATATATATATATATATATATATATATTAGAAAAAGTGTTAAATAGATTGGTCTATAGCATATATATTAGAAAAAAAATGCTAAATAGTTCGGTCTAAATGTTCATATATATGCGACCTATAAGGCTTCTTAAGTAATATGAATTAATTGAAAATATTAATAAGAAAGAGGCTTTTAAATAGGCTTTCAGGCCAGGATAGACTTTTAAAAAGGCCAAGTCAGGCTGAAAAAACGAGCCTATAGTAGGTCATAGGCCAGACTTAGGCCTTGTAAGTTTATCGTAGGCCAGATCCAGGCCTTATAAAGTCTAGCCTAGCCTAGCCTATTCCCACCCCTACTTTCAGGTATCTGGGGATTTCTCTGACCTTTAAAAAATTATATATCCGTCATTTTATGTCGCTGATTGAGAAGATAATGAATAGAGTTAATCATTGGAGCACTAAACTCCTTAGTTACGCAGAACGTGTCCAACTTATCAAAAGTGTTACATTTGCCATTACGAACTATTTGATGCAATGTTTTCCTATCCCGAAATTGGTTGTTCCTAAAATTGAATCTATATGTATATCTTTCCTATGGACAGGTGATTCTGAAATCGGTAGAAAAAACTCTATTGTTTGGGATAATGTATGTAGACCTCGGGATTATGGAGGATTGTGAATTATTAACCTTAAAATCTGGAACAAAATTACTATGCTGAAATTACTTTGAAACCTCAGTAGAAAAGCTGATAGTCTGTAGGTTAAATTGATACATACTTATTATTTGAAAAAAGAGGACCTAATGAAAGTTAGCATAAAAAACTACACCTCTTGGATTATTAAGTTCATCTTCAAACAAAGGGCTATTGTGGTTGATATTCAACAGATATGAGAGCATATGATAAATAGTAATAAGTTTGGAAAATGCTAGATGGTACGAAGACCAACCCAGCACGAATGCGTACGAATTAATCATAACCCTGGGATGAAATATTTTTGGCATCTCTTTTATGCCATCTCTCCCATGAATTTTATATTAACCGGTGATTTAAGCATCGTTCAATTTCGTTGTTAAGTGAGTCGTGCTATATAGCACTTCTCAATAAGTTTATTAATGATGTTTATAAGACTATGTCTAGAGATATTCTCAAAGTGCCATGGAGGAATCTCTTCCGCTATCAGGGGCGACGCCAGCGCCCGGCGAGATAGGGCAGTTGCCCAGGCTCTTCTTCAAAATCTCATCTCCATCCATGGTCTCTCTCATAGTCTCGCTCAAAAAATCAAAAAGGAGTAGTCGCTGAATAATGGTCTGTTTAGATGTCGAATCGTGTGAGTTCTCTTCTTATTCCTTTTCTTTCGCTTTTAAGCTCGATTATTGATGTGAAATCGTTGTTGTGATGTTATTGTTATTGTTGCTGGTTGTGGTTTATGAATCAGTGAATAATTGTTTGCTGAATTTTTCGTTTCGCGCTATGCACATCAAGTGTTCGCTGAAATGCCTGAACCATGTTCTTTTGTTTTTCTGTGTTGAAATATCTTGGTTGCAGCTATGGTTTCGGTATGGGTTTCCCGAGTCCACTGCTTGAGCATCTATAACACAACCTTTATGTGTGCAAATTTAGTGTAGGAGGTATTGAATGTCTCTATGAATGTCTCTGCTGTAGTATAGTTAGGAAAATTTGCCACATGCTATTGTAGAAATATATATGGAAATATTTGTCCTTATTTTCATGTTGTGACTCTAAGTTCAGTGTTGCATAACAGATCCCTTTGATAATTATTCTTTCCAGTATGAATAACAGAGCCCGGTTGAAAAACACTCAAAGAATATGATGCAATTTGCTTTGCTTAATTTGTGCCAAAACTATGTATTTCTTTTACTAAATTCACATTCAATTGAACCTGCATGTGGCAATGTCATGAAATTGCCTTCTCTTTAGAATAAGGTTTAATATGTGCCTTTTTGATTCAGTAAAAAGTTTGATGAAGTTAGTAAATTTAATTATCTAATTAAGGATTTACTTCTAAAATGCGGGAGAAAACTATGTATATAGAAAGTATACCTTTTACTTAGATGTTGTTGAACTCGTATTTTATAGAAGAGTTTAGTGCTGATTTTAAGGATAAAGTAATTGAGACAATGATTTTCGGTCATTAAATTTTTTGCCCAGGCTATATATTTTTTCTGGCTTCGCCACTGTCCGCTATAATGTTGCCCCGCTAAGGGCTATGATGACTACGTGGCTTTCTTTTCACGGAAGATTGGCTACGAAACAACACCTTTGTCGATATGGTATGATTTTTGATGATAGATGTTGTTTGTGTACACAAGAAGAGGAATCACTTAATCATCTGTTGTTTGGTTGTTCTAAAACGATATGTATTTGGGCCAAGATTCTTGATTGGATTCAGATTGCACATCTTCCGCGTACATGGGACGAAGAATTGGAGTGGTTGAGTAAGAGTAGTGGAGAGTCTCCATCCTGAAACTAGCTGTTACAGAAACTATTATGGTGTGTGAAAATACCGTAACGATATTTGTTATGACACAGTAGATAAGACAAAAATAATTGATAATATAATAGATATGATTGTGTATAGGAGTTGGTATAGTAGAAAACTTAGGACAAATATAGTCAAGTTGATGATCTTTTAATTTTTGCTACTATATTGTCTTTTTTGAGAGTGTATTGTACATTTTTGAATTAACCCAATCTTCATTTGTAAATTTCAAATAAAATTTCATACAAATTATATTCACAAGAAACACTATTTTAAATTTACAAATCAAAATTTAAAACTTAAAATTTCAAATAAGAACATACTCTAGTTATCTATCACTCCTCTATAGTCACAACTCCATGGCGTTTCTTCTCAAACCCACCCCCCACAACCGCACCTACACCCCCACACTCCTCCTCCGCCTCTTCTCCTCCACCCAAACCGACGCCGAACAAATCTCCAAAATCCTCCTCCACCACCACAACCCCTTCCACTCCTCCGAATCCTCCCTCCAACTCAACGGCATAACCCTAACCCCCAATCTCCTAACCCTAACCCTAACCCTCCTCAAACACAACTCCAAAATCGCACTCTCCCTCCACAACTTCTCCAAATCCCTCCCAAACCCACCTCTCTCCCATTCCTCCTACAATCTCCTCATCGACATCGTCTCCAAAGTCCACCAATTCGACCTCGCCTCCCAGCTCATCGTCGAAATGGACCAACACAACCTCCCCCCATCACCTTCCACCTTCTTCATCTTCATCAAACGCCTCATCTCCGCTAACCTAACCAAACAAGCCGTCCGCGATTTCTTCGAAATCGAACCCTTCACCGATACCAAATTAACCTCGGATCACTTCACTTTCTTGCTCGACACGCTTTGTAAATACGGCCACGTTAAACTCGCTTGTGACTTGTTTAACAAGAATCACGACAGGTTTACGCCGGACGTGAAAATGTATACTGTTTTGATTTATGGTTGGTGTAAGATTGGTAGGTTCAAGACTGCATTGTCGTTTTTGAACGAGATGAAGTTGAAACGGGTTGAGCCGAATGTTGTTACGTATAATGTGGTATTGAATGGGATTTGTAGGAAGGCGAGTTTGCATCCGGAGGAGAGGTTTGAGAGGACGGTGAGGGATGCGGAGAAAGTGTTTGATGAAATGCGCGAGAGTGGGATTGAGCCGGATGTGACTAGCTTTTCGATTGTTCTTCATGTTTATAGTAGGGCGCATAAGCCGCAGTTGGTTTTGGATAAGCTGGGGTTGATGAAGGAGAAAGGGATTTGTCCGAATGTGGTGACGTATACTTCGGTTATCAAGTGTCTTTGTTCGTGTGGGAGGATTGAAGAAGCGGAGGATTTGATTGATGAGATGGTGAGGAATGGAGTGAGTCCTTGTGCTGCGACGTATAATTGTTTTTTTAAGGAGTATAGAGGGAGGAAGGATGCGGATAAGGCTTTGAAGTTTTTTAAGAAGATGAAGGAGGATGGGTTGTGCGAGCCGACGACGCATACGTATGGTGTTTTGATCGCTATGTTTTTGAAGGCGGATATGATTGGGGTTGTTAAGGAGATGTGGAGTGATATGATAGAGAGTGGGGTTGGACCGGATTTGGATTCTTATACGGTTTTGATACATGGGTTGTGTGAGAGGAAGAAGTGGAGGGAGGCTTGCCAGTATTTTGTTGAGATGATAGAGAAGGGGTTTCTTCCTCAAAAAGTTACCTTCGAGAAACTTTATAGGGGTCTCATTCAGTCTGATATGTTGAGGACTTGGAGGAGATTGAAGAAGAGGCTTGATCAAGAGTCCATCACATTTGGTTCTGAGTTTCAAAATTATCATTTGAAGCCATATAGGAGATGAGCTACTGTTGGTTCAAATGAGAAGGTACTTTTGAGTTTTGAGACTTTTTTTATTCCTTAACTTAATTTTACTATATCTGTGTTTTGTTTTTTGTTTTGTTGCATACTTGATGTTAGTAACTTCTTTGGTCCTGATGAGTGAGTTATTTGGTTTAGTTGGAAAAGAATAAATATAGCATAAACATGAGAGTGAGTTCTTGCTTTGTTCTGTGTTCTGTCCCTTGTCTCAACAGTACAATGAAGTTGCTTTGGTTTTTTTTTTGTCTCATTTAACCATTTGACAAAATTTGTAACACTTCACCTAATGCTACTGCCAGGTTGAGTCAAAAGACTATAGTTTGGGATCATTAGTCAATGCCATTCTGATGCACAGCACAGGTTTCTCATTGAGATAAACATATACTTGCTTCTCTGTAGAGGTGTTACGATACGATTGTGATATTTCATGATTGCAGGAAGAAGATTGAGCATTTAGAAGTTAGACATAGGGGATGTAATCATGTAAATATGCAAGACTCATGACAACTTTTTAGTTTCATGGAATTTAAGATACAACGATATCATGTCTAGTCTGTATTCAGAAGATAGAAAAGTTATGTTTGTAGAATATTCATGTCTTGAGGAAAATTTCAAGAAGATCAAGGCTAGGGAATTCGAGAGGCACAGTTTAAGAAAAGAGGAGGTGTCATTTGGAGCGAGGAAGAACATTGGAAATCTCTTGAAGTGAGCAATGAGCATAAACCAGGATGATTGAGAAGAGGAATTATCCAATGAAAATATGCTTTCTAAAATAAGGAAATCCAAGCATCTGGCTGGTTGCATGAAGGCTGAGCAATGGAAGTTGGAAAGTAATGACAGCAGAGCATACTTGAAGGATGTTGAATATTTTAATATATTACCCATGAATGTAATACTCCATTGGATTTAGTTTTATAATTGATTGATGATGGTTCTGTTTTTATTTTCTGAATGTATATCCATTGTTTTGACACACTCATCTCAAATGAACATATGTTCACATTTTTTTGTTAAATTGGTTTTGAGGGGAATCTAACCCTTTCATTTATGTATTTAATTATCTAATAGATTTGATTTAATGATCAAGTCCAATATTAACGAATTTTGTTTTAGTTCGGACTGAATTTTGACTGTTGTCTATGCAAATCATTTTATATATTTTTAGTTCCGACTGAACATATGAAAATTTAGAGATTTTACACGGTATCAATTCATAAAAATTTCATTTGATTCCAGTCATTTTGGAGACCGTTTTGGTCTTGTTAATCAAATCAACAAGCCTCATGAATCAAATCATAATTGCATGAGAATCAATCCCCAATATGATCATGAAGTTGATGATTTGGTGAATCGATTTCTAGGTAGAACAAATCACAACGTGTTTTTGTCCAACATGATATTTTTAGACCTATAAATTATATATTTAGTGCCTTAACAACACCCCTTAGATCTCATGTCTTGATATTAACACTTAGAAATGGTAAGGAAAGGACTATGATGATCATAGATCAAGAATAACTTATTTTTAAGAATTTGTAATGCTTATGAATTATTAGCAAGCTTAGTCTTTAAGGTAATTAACATATTCATAGATTACTTAGTCTTTAGGGTAAGGTTTAGATCCTTGTACCAAACAAATGTTAGAATTTGATTACAAGATAGAGTACAAATATAATATATCTGTTAACAAGAATAAGCTTAGTCAATAAGTAAGGATTAATAGTAACATCATTTTATGATGGAGAACTCTGAGTAGCATATATTACTTACTATGTAGTAAGCAAATAATTGTAAATGCAAATGGACTATATACAGAAGACAATGGTAACACCCATTTTCAACATGGAGGAGTGTATTGGATTAAGCTAAATAAAAATAATTACAACTCTAAGATGAAGTGTATAACAACTAATCATGTTGGACTACATCTCTACATGAAGCATATATAACATATAATCCTGCAGTTAACAAATCTAAGCTTCATCAATGGTCAATGTATCTAATTAACCATATAAACTAACTACATGATTACATAATGTTACAAGTTTGTTGTCACTGTGTTATTGAGTTTCTGTGTTTAGATTCTGACAGTATATAGCTAGTTCAAGGATCGCGTTCATCTGAAAAATTTACCGCCTTTTTTCCCCATGTTTACCTCCTTTGATGGCAGAAGATGCTTTGTATCTGGCCTCCATTTCAACTCTTTGAGAGTCGTAAATAACGTTGCGAGTGCAGGAGAAATTTCGCTATCTTTTATGTTTTTACACGAGACGACTCTAAGGCACTCGAGATCATTCCATGATTCAATGACGGATTCTAAACCTTCTGTTGTAAGTAATGAGCATCCTTCTATGTCAAACAGTTTTACCCACCTGAAAATGAAACCGAGCAAAACAACAAAAATATTAAGTAACTCATGAATAATATAGAGTGATTAGTAACAGAAATTACTTATGAGTTTCTCTTTGCACATGCAAACTAAGGAGCATGTTTGTTTCTCAATCAAGTATGCATTACATTTTGGATAACTGCATCGATATACTCGATCCCAATATGTTGATAGAGTTTCATGCATATCTAGGTTGACTGCAGTCAAAATACAGTCACTGCAGTAAGCATACCTTGATGTCGGATCAACATCAGACAATTCATATTTCCATTCAGTTTTCAAATACAAACTCAGATTACAATCTGTCCAATCATGATCTAATGACTAAATATGCATTGACAACAGAGCCGTATTTGAGGACGTGCAAGGCGGACTATCGCACAGGGCCCAAAATTTGTCACGGTTAAACCCTACTTAAATAGGGTCTCAAAGAATAGGTCACTGTTAAATCGTAATTTAATAGGGCCTCTAATTGTTTTGTCATGGTTGAAACATGACTAGCCTACACAGAACCTCCAAAAGTTTAAGACGACTCTAATTGACAACAAAAGGAACAAAATATCGCATTGTGGCTCAAAAGAAGTGATTTTTTCATCTGTCAAACGATAAACAAATACATGCTAAATCTCAACAGCAACAACATTACCAACCAATTCAAAACATCAAATAACATTCACATTACCTGCAAACAACAGCCAAACGGAAAACACCGTCATCCAACCCCCAACAATCCTGAAGAACAACCTCTTTAGCCGCCCTACAAACCGAGAAAACAGCTCCCATTGCATTCTTATCCCTCAACTGACATTTCTGAAAATGCAAACTTTCAAGTGCAACACAAAACCCTAAATGTTCCTCCAATCCAGGATTCCCATCAATCCCCTTACACGACACAAATCTCAAAGTCTTCAAATTCTCACAAAACGAAACACCCGCTAACCACCCATCATCCATCCTATGATCAACGAAAACCAATTCCTCCAACATCAAACAACACGACCCAATCGCTTTAATCCCATCGAAACTACCTTCACAACCAACAAGCTCCAATTTCACCAACCTCTTACACCCTTGCGCCAAAATAGTCAACCCAATATCCGAAACCACCGACTCATAAAACCCATCAACACTCCCAATCAACTTCACAACTTGCAAATTCCTACACGCCGCAACCCCGCGCAAAACATTATCGTTACATCTATGCAGCTCAAGTTCCATCAATGTAACACACTCTTCCCCTATACTAACCAAACCCTCTTCACTCCCACCTGTCACCTCCAACTTCCGTAAATTCGGACACCCTTTCGCAACTTCCTTGAGCCCCTTATCAATTGCTTCAACCGGAAGCAAACTTTTCCCTTCCTCGGAAAACCCGAAACACCACCCAGTGTCAACCCGCATTGAAACAACACAGTGACTCACCAAAACGGAACCTTTTTGAGGATAAACAACGAAAGTCGAAGGAACCAAGTCAACATGCGTAAGATTAGGGAATCTATAAACTAACCTACCTGATAAAACGAAGTTCAAATCGAAGATTTTCAACGACCGAATCAACCTTCCTTGGAGATTCAACCACCGTTTCGAAACGAGTGAGTTCGATTTGAATTGCGAATTCGGAAGCTTGGAGATGATTTTGAGGAGAATTTCGTCGGAGAGAAGAAGTGTGAAGTCGAAATTGGGGATTAGGGTTTTGGAATTGGGGTCAGTCATGGAGTTAAGGTGCATGGCAAGGACCATGTTGTTGAAGGAATCAGAGGTTTTGGAGTTGAGCCAGGTCTTCAATGGCGGAGAAGGGAAATTAGGGTTTGGGATTTTGTTGTTGAGGAAAGGCTGAAACGACATCGTTTTGAAGCATTACCAGTTTTTTTTGTATTTGTAAGAGAGTTTTTCAGTGAAGAAGAATCTTTTGCATTTCTTAATCAAAAGATTGAAGATTGATTTGTAATTTTGTCTCTATGTGTGATAATAATAATAAATTATATATTTTTTTTTATTTGAAAATTATTGTATTTTATTTTGTGTTTTGTTTTTTTATTGATAAAAGTCAAAAAGGTTTGTTGGGAGTTGAATGGCTTATTTAATTTTGTTTTTCTTTTTAAAAACAATTATAGGTAGTTGTTAACAATTGTTAGAATGTTAATATCACTATTTTGTGAATAATATTGAGTTATAAACAACTAACTCATTTCTGTTTTAATAAAATAATTTCAATATTTTCTTTTGAAAATATCAATAAAAAATATATTAATGATAATTTCAGCATAAGATGTAACGAAAATGATAAATTTTTTTTTTGCAATTACACCACAAAACTTTGAAAAAGAAACAATACAACGCGGTCAACAAAACAATTGACTACCATGGACAATTGTCAAAGGCTTTTAAGGTATATTTAAGGTTCAGATTTGGTGTCAAATTAAATTTGACACCTTGGTGTCATTTGATCCTATCCCTATATATATATATATATATATATATATATATATATATATATATATATATATATATATATATATATATATATATAAACGCGGATGTGGTTTTCAGTTTCGGGTGCGGGTTTCACACTACCCAAACCCGCACTAGAAATATCGGGTGACATCCGAACTCAAACCCACTCAACTCGAGTTTTCACCAGTTGACTCGGGTTTGGGTGCGGGTGGGCCCGCGGGTTTGAGTCTGCTTGCCATCCCTAGTCGAAACACTTTCTCTTCTGGTCATAGCTCCGCTCCGCCATCTGGGAGTTTTTTTAGCTTCTTATGTTTAATTTTTCTCTGTTTGAATAAGAAATTGTGCCTACCATCTTTGTTCAGTTTATTTTTTCTGTGATCTGTGAAATTTGAGCCACAAAATTGTGAAATTTGATTAGAATGGCATGCACACAAAGTGTTTGATCAATTGATTGTGTGTATATGTGTCTGTGCACATTTAAGGATAGGGAAAATAACTTTAGAAGGTTCAGGATTTATTGAGAAGGTATGCGATTCAGCTTTGAAACACTGCTCGTTTTATTCGTCTATGAGCTTCGGTTTACTCCTTCCACAGTTCGCACTGTCGTGCTGATTATAATTTTTGTAAGTATAGCTTACAATTTTTTAATACGGAAAAAAATAGGATATGAAGAAACCTTTGTCAATTCATAGAAACATCTTCTAATTATAGGGTATTGCTTTGTGAGAATGTAAAAGGCAGTTGGAGGAGAGATATATTGAACTATTTAATTTGTGTAGTTTTCTAGACTTGTAATTTAGTCTAAAAGGAATGTATTTGTTGCTTTCAAGAAAAATATACTTTGATGATTCAAAATGGCAGGATCTATTTCTATTTCACATGACTTGAAAATATTAACATATAACCTTTAGTAATAGATATGCTTGGAAACTAGTCTATGACGTGTTCCATTTAAAACAAAAATTGTTTTGAAAAGTTTGTCAAGGTTCATGTTTTCCTATTTCAACCATTGGCGGGTAGTTCCATTGCAGAACAACTGTATTCAATTGAGTCCATTATTCATGAGCTCAATGACACCTTTAATCTCAACAAGGAGGGTCTTCCATCCAGTTTTCTATTTGTCTCACTTGTTTGTTGTCCATTATTAGTATATTCCAATATTGATGTGAGATGTATGCTACTATTATATACAAAATTACATGGTTCATAAATAATTCTCTGACCAAATGAATCCGAGGTTGTTATTAATGGGAGATGATTTGATTATTTAGTGTATATTTATCATGAACTGGTGATCATTTTGTTTGCAATGTTGTTAGAAATATTTGTTTGTCTTCCTATCGAGCCGATATAATATTTGTTATAGAATTTAGTTAATATAAAACACCGGGTCAGTCTTAAAAAGTAAAGAAGGAATTGCTTGTGTGTGACTTTGTGAGAAAAAATTGAGTTATTTACTCTACATATTCACTATAAAGTTGTGATGTCAATGACATGCTGTTTGCGTATTTTGCTTGCTTAGTTTTGACCTGGTTTCATATGGTTTAGAATCATTTTTGTCTTTGAACACTTTATGTGTCTATTAGGTAGAAAAATCTTAACTTAAAGATTAAATTTGGTTAGATTTTTTCCGTAGGTTTTGAGGGCTGTGTTAGTTCTTTCTTTCATAAATTTAAAATTTGCAGATAATCCTTTTGTCTAATCATGAAAGTTGTCATTGGAAGTTTGAAAACGAACCTTTTGCTAAAAAATAACTAAATTAGTTGGTATATTTACAAGGTGGAAATGTTTTAGTTGCTATGTATTCAGGGTTCTGTTGATGCGGTAAAGCGGCAGCAAAGAGTAAGTATTTATTTAGTTTTATCACATCATCTCCACAAGGATTAATGCTATTGAATTTTCGTTCGACAATTTCTCGCGTTTATGAGTTTGGGTTAAAATGGGTTAAAACGGTAAATGCGGTAATTAAACATGTGAACAAGAAAAGAATTTCATTATTTGGAAAGGATAGAACTCCCGGGTTTGCACTTCGTCTACCCTATCAAATACTTAAACTTACTACCTAGTGTATAATCAACCTAAATCACTCGCAAATATTATCATGTATCTCTCACATAGAGTTTATCTCTAACACAAAGTGAAACTACGACTATATTACTCGCGTCGGCGATCTCTCAGTGCAACACAAACAACACGGAAGCATTAAGCTCCAATAAACAAGAGAATACTAAGCCTTAATATATCTCTAGAATTAAAACCCAATAGATTTTTATCCTAAATCTAGATTCGAACCGTCCATTTTTGCAACAACCCAAACCTAAAATAAAGAAAGCAATAATCAACATCGATCTGTAAAATGAGTTTCATACAACACCATGAGCAATATGTTATTATTATAACTATTATTATGTGGTAAAAGGGAGAATGAAATGAATATGATGTATTATTATTATTATTATTATTATTATCATTATTATTATTATTATTATTATTATTATGTTGAATATAATAACAGGAGGAATTAAATGAATGAGATGCATTTTTTGTGTGGTAATTTTAGGTATTTATAATTTTTTAAAAGGATAAAGAAATTCTAAGCAATTACGATATAGACAAAACTTAGGTACAATTCTTTAGGTGTGGTTCTTACTATTGGAAAATAGGAGAAATTAGCATACGTGTAACAGAAAATTATACACTTGTCATAACTTTATTGGAAAATAGTAAGAACCACACCTAAAGAATTTTACCTAAGTTTTGTCCTTACGATATTCCCACAAAAATAAAATCTTTACAAAAAAATTAATATTCATTTATATCTACAAATATTCACAGATATATCAAAACCCACAAATACCTGTTTGATGGATAATCGAGCGGGAATGGGTGGACACAAGTATCATATTTATCCAACGTGGCGGGTAGCAAGATACTAGTACTCGTACCAATGGGTACCCATTACCATCTCTAGTGTGAAGTCAAATGTTGCTATGAAAATTGTCGATAAAGATGTGACAAATATCTTAATAAGTTTTAGTTTTGGATTGAGGTATCGAGTGACACTAGGGTAAATGACATGGAGATGGTTCTTAGTATATACTCACGATAGATTTTTCAAATTCTTTCACCATGGTAAAGTAAGACACTACTACACAATGTGGGGATGAGATGCTCGTCTATTTCTTTGTGGGTTGAGTTTCTTAATGACATGTTGTGACGTTGTACCTTAGGAATGGGCATATTATGTTAACGCAAAATTGTAACAAGGTAACCCATTGGAACCACAACTTTTTTCTTTTATGTTCCACATTCTTATTCATAAGATCAGAGACAAATGCATACTTCTTCTTCATGCTTGGTATCTTGTTTATGGGACTGCTATAGGAGATTTAAAGGAGGTAACCAAAATACTTGACATCATTCAAGAGATGAGTCAAAGATTGGGTCATCAATTGTGTAGTCGTAAGACTGAAATGTTTGGGGCTTTATGTGATGGTAGAAAACATTGAGGGGGGTTTTCTCTTCAAATATTGAGAGACTAATTTTAGCGATGAAATTTTACAAACGGGCCATTAATCAACACTACAAGAAAAATGGTCTACGGCCACGCCAAATTGTTCCACGGCTCAAAAACTGTGGCTACATATATGCTTTGGCCTGGATTTTTAAACCGTGGAAATATGTTTTGAAATATTAAATCTGGAGTGTGAATATGTGGTATTTTCTTCAACTACCACGGTTACAAAAAAAAATTAAATAAGCCGCCCAAACCAAAAAGTTTCCCTCTAAAATAAAAATAAAATAATGAATGGCGCAAAACAAAATTTGATAAGCCGCTCAAACCATTTTTTTCCTAAACCTAATTTCTTTCCAAACCTCATCAACCCCTTTCTTCTTCTTTCTATCAGCCGGCAAAACTCAACAACCACCAAAACTCTCACGCCTCCTCATTCGATCGACTCAACCCTCGTCTCTCATTCTCTCACATCTCCATTTCTGAACGGTGGTTAGACTCATTCAACCATCTTCTTCATTCAATCTCACAACCATGAATACAAGCCAGCTTCGTCGTCTTCTTCTCGTCTTGGTAACTTCCGGCCCCGCTAGATAACCACCACCATCATCGCCTTCGCTTGAATCAAAGGTCTCGGAACACCATTCACATCCGAAGTACATCATTCCTCCATTTCAACCGCGATTTTGATTCTTAACACAAAACCTTAGGTTCTTTACGGACAGAATTGAACATTCACCGTCACAAATTGAGCTCAATTCCTTGGGGGTTCGATTCACCATAGCATAAGCTTCGTGTTGGTGACAAGAACTAAGAAAAGCGGTGAAGTAAAGAATGAGTTCGGCAGTTACCTATCAGAGATTAACAAATGCAATTTCGACAACGACGAAGAGAAAAAGAAAACCAGATGCTCCGCCTTTCAGGTATGCTTCTCCAATCTTGTCTTTCTACGACGTTACTCGTTTTTTTACGCCCAAATCCAAATCGTCTTCACCTATTTCTTCTTCTAACGATTTCAACATTGTTGCAGGGTAAACCAAGAAATAACACACAGAGATGATGTAACTTTTTGGCTGATACTTTGTCAATAGGTTTATGAATACTAGAACATAGATGTGAGCTCATCCCAATTGATGCCAATTTATCATTTCCTTAGTCCTGAACCGTGTTGTCAATGCAGGTTTCATAGGAGATGACAAGGAGACTTTTGAGACATTTGAGTCTATGGAGTTTGGAATACTCTTTTTCTAGAGGAACTGCTCATTTACTTGCAAAGATCTTGACTATCAAAAAACTCTAAGGTACATGGTTTCATTCGTGATTGAGTTTTACACCGTTTATTGTCACCACATGTTTGGTTGAACACTGGTGGTTTCCTTGACAGGGGTACAACTTGCTGTTAACAACCATGCGTGGTGATTTTACTGTGTTTCATTTCCAGTCAAATTATCTGGCTTTGCTTTCAGTGCCAACGGGTGGGTTCAATCCTATGGATCCCACTATGTCAAACAAGCAATTATCTATGGTGATGTGAGTCGTCCCAAGCCAATGACTGTTTTCTGGTCTTCGACAGCTCAAAGTTTGACAAAACGACCTATGAAGGGAATGCTTACTGGCCCTGTTACAATTCTGAACTGGTCCTTTGTTAGAGATGACCAACCTTGGTATGCAAAAGCACCTTATAAATGATGATCATTTTGTAGTATATCAGTTTCATTTAACATTGACTATTTGTTATTAGATTTGAGACTTGCTACCAGATTGCGTTGGCTATAAAGGATGAGGTTGAGGATCTTGAGAAAGCTAGCATTACTGTCATCCAAATCGACGAGGCTGCTTTAAGAGAAGGTTTGCCTCTAAGGAAATCTGAGGAGGCTTTCTATCTAAACTGGGCAGTTTACTCATTTAGGATTACAAACTGTGGTGTGCAAGACACTACCCAGGTTCAACTTCACTTCACAGGCTCTAATCTTCATTAATGATTATTATGCAGTTTATTTACTAAGCTTGTATTAATTCTAACAACATTTCTACAAGAGGATTACAACAAGTGTCAAAATTGTGGAAAGTTCAGTCCAAAAATCACTGAACCATTCTTCAGATGGTTTCACATAGTAAATTATTTGTTTCTCTCCTTGATGGATTCTATTTTTCAGAAATTGGTAATTTTTCTTCTTTTTCATGTTATTTCTCCATATTTGCTATTTGGTTGATGGTTCTAGGAAGCTCTATCGGATTCTCAAGCCAGAGAAAATGATATTAAAGAAAGCGGTGCATCCTTTGCAAGTGAAAGAAGTAGAATATTATCTAATAAGCTTATTGAGAAAACTTCACTTTCTGGATCTTTTCTACCCTCCATGGTTAGTTTCTTGTAAATATTGGCTTACTGTATTTATAATAACTCCTTTTGTGTTTCAACTTTCAAGTTGAAGTGTATATATAGAGCAAATCTTTTAATTCTCTATTCAAATTATAGGTTATGGAAATTCTACAGTTTTTGTGGGAGAATGAATCTAAGCTGTGCTCGTAGATCAGTGACGTTCAAAATCAAGGTTTTGGAAAGAAAGTCAGTCACTCAATTTTCTTTCTGGAAAACATTTTCGTTGCACCAATCAAATTCCGTCCCCAACCGAAAATAGGTGATAATGTAAGTGCGACTAAAAGGAGTTGTTGCATAATATAGAATATTGGTTTGTATTCATTGCATGTTGAAAAATATATGGTCACTGTCTTTTTAGGAGGTCCATCATCCTCAAACTTATATGTTGAATAAGGTTTTAGAGTCCATACAATCTGAAAATGTATCTTTTATCAGCATTTCAGTACTAATTAGTTTATTACTGTAGTGAGCTTATAGTTATTAAGCAAAAGATTTCGTAGTCTACAACTCCCTTTCTGAAATTGTGATGCTCTCTATTCCATAATAGTTTGGAAGATTTGTTTAGTCTCTTCTCTTTCTTGGGTGTTGAACCATGGTGCATCTGGCAGTGGTATGTAAAATATTGGGCTAACTTGTAGCTATTGTAAATTTGATCATTGGTCAAGGGATTTTTGAGGACAGTGATGTTAAGAAGAACCAAGGACACAAAGGATAAAGAAGGATCGTAGTGTGAATACAAGATTACACTCAAAGATGTTTTTGATTCATGGCAAACCCAAATAAGCATTCAAACAACAAGGCGGAAGTAGAAAACTCAAAGAAAAGCAAGCATTGATCACTCATGATAGTACAGGTTGATCTATTATACTTATAGGTCGACTCAACACAAGCAGATCAAGAAGAATGCAGAAAACCAGCAGTTAGGTCGACCTACTGTCAACCCAGGTCGACCTAAAATGGAGAAAAATCCATATACTTCTGCTAGGTCGACTCACACATCATCTAGGTCGACCTAAATTGATGAAATTTGCATACCAGCCTGCTAGGTCGACCTACACAACAACTAGGTCGACCTAATCTGAGAAAATGTCCCCAGAATGCATTTGAAGAGGATTCTGGTCGACCTACTCCTTAAACAGGTCGATCTAACTGGGAGCAAAATTCTGCAAGCTCTGCTAGGTCGACCTAAGCACTACAAGAGGTCGACCTAACTGATCAAGAATGCCAAAAATTCTGTTTCTCTCATCTCCAACTGTTAAGCTATCATATATATTGTCCAAGGTTCATTATTCAAAGAAACACCAACGACTGAAAGATACACAAAGGCTTCTCATCTTCGTTCTTCGTCATCTCCAACACAATTACACATAATCATTCTTGCGTTGAGGGTTAGTGATCGAGTTCGATAACGTCCATGGAACGGAATTGAAGATTCCTAGTGGGTGAAGATTTGTGGGGTTTTTGGTGAATAAAATCTGCGGGTTTTGTCCTCCAAGATAGGTGTTTCTTGGGGGTTTTTATCAAGAGGCTTCATCGAGGATCCGGCTGAGTGTGAAGATTGAAGAACAAGGGTTCGAGGGAATTGAAGACACTGCAGAAAGGGATCAAAGTGAAGCTCTTGGATAACCTTGATCTGACTCAAGATTAAGGGGGAAGAAGATTCAAAGGATCGACATAATTGGTTTATGGTTTATCGCTTTGTTATCTTCTTTGTATATACTACTTTCAACATTAATGAAAGATTACCCAATTTCAGTTTGGAATTGGGGGCAGACGTAGTCGTAGCGAGGACGATCGACAAACTGCCTAAACAAATATCGTGTTCTTGTCGCTTTTACTTTTTCATTTACATTCTGTTCATATTTGGTTATAATAGCAAATTGATCAACGATTCGAGTGTTAAGATTGTGAATTAAGAACTTACATAAACATCACAATCCACCACACATTGAATTACCTTCAATTTGATCATTATCACCAAGTGTTTGTATATTTGTTTCTATCACTCTTACTGCATTGCAAACATTGTCCATCATACAAGAAGTTAATCTGATTTTCAATAAGAGCAACGCTTTGATTCTGCAACGTATACTCTTATCACTTACCTCAAGTCTTTAACTGGTTTTTAAACACATATATAATCGTTTCGATAGTGGTTCGGAATAGACGCGAGTCGATTCAGAATCACTTCCGCTGAAAAGTCGTTTAACTCCGTAAAACTGTGAACGATCTATTCACCCCCCTCTAGATCCCAAGGCCAGCGTCTAACAGGTAGGCATTCTCACTTCACGTGAGTTGTCTCTTTCAATATGCATGAATAACTTTATTTATAATGATCTATGTTTTTTCAGGCCTATACTTGTCCTGCCTCCAACTGATATTCAATTGATTGAGTGTGAACAGTCAGAATCTGAACGGGACTTCTACGATGCTCTCTTCCTGAGATCTAAAGTAAGTTGTGTCCATAGCTTGCTATCTGTAAATATTTGAGTAGCAACCTTTTTCACCTCTCAAATATTAGTTTAGTCCCTAATTTCATTCATGATAATTATAAAATAGGAACAGTAATATGATTAGATACACAATGGATAGTTACGACCTCTCCAAAACAGGTAGACATGGAGGAGAAAGTGATTATGACAGTCAAGATTATTATTATTGTTTGTAGGTCAAAGGTGCCATGCTATGGGGGACTGATGTGTATCTTATTAACTATGTTCTATAACTTTAGATATATATATATATATATATATATATATATATATATATATATAGCACTGTGCTTGATATATTGATATATGTTATTCCTTTCAACAGTTTGATGTTAAGGGAACATTGTTGTGTAAGTGTTGTTGACAGCAGCACACAGACATTGCTACTAGTGAAGGAGCCTTTGGATCTCATACGACTCAGTCTCGATGAACGTATCTATGTCAAACTCCATTCTGACAGAGAGCTTCGTGGCAAGCTTCATGTAATTTATTCTTTTTCTTTTTATCTCTCGTTTCTTATTACACATTTTTAGTAGCTGTTTTTCAATTTGATCTTCGATTTGGAGGCTTATGATCGGCATCTTAATATGATTATTGGTGATGTTGAAGAAATTGTTACCACTGTTGAAATTGATGATGAGACATATGAAGAAATTGTTAGGGTAAGCACTTTTTATTTACTCAATTCTTAGGATAGTTTTCTTGATCAACATACAGGTGGCACAAAGATTGAAACAACAAGGCCACATGGCTGATTGACATTGATTACTATTTGTTACAACATGTGCTTTGTAGTTTAGTTTAGTACCTATTTTATAAATAATAGTTTTTTATATCAACTATTCTTTTTCATTGGCATTTGCAGTTTCAACAGAAATCAAGTGAAGCTTTAAAGGATGATCCTACAAGCTCACTCTTGATACCTTGCATCTTAGGAGATGAGATATATTTGGCAATGAAGAAAATAATAGGTCTTGTGTCCTCCTGATACATACATAAGTAATTAGGCTTGTTCCATACCATAAATCTATGGTTTTTATGCTAAGATTGAATAGCACTTGAAAATAGCTAGGCTTTATCTTGCTGGTTTCATGTTTCTAATATGTTAGCTTGAAATGCCCCACATTTTTTATTCATGTATATGTGTAACTAACTTCCGTTATATGTACTGGTAAAAAAGTTTAATGCATATAAATATGTGTTATGGTTATTTGCTAATGCTTAAACTGTGATATTGCTTTCCATATCCACTTACTCAAAATAGCCCTATTAAATATATATATATATATATATATATATATATATATATATATATATATATAATGATACATAAATAAACCGTGGCTAGATAAATGGTTTAGAATGCATAACATATAACAACGGTTTTACATAGGTGGTCATAACCAAACCGTGGCTATATCTTGAACTAATACTGTGTCGTAAACGTTAAAATGAAACCGTGGCTTTACCATATAGCCACAGTTTTTAAGTCGTGGCAAGTACAAACCGCGGCCTTAATCAAGCTACCTAAACCGTGGCCTAAAAAAGCCACGGTTGTAAAAAAGGCGTGGTCTATACCAAAAAACCGTGGACTTTACTTTAGGCCACAACCGTATACTCCACAGTTGGATTTCCGTGGCCAAACCGTGGCCTCAGCGTTACGCCACGGTTATTTTGCATATAGCCTCGGTTTTCTGGGCGTGGCAGGAGGCCTTTTTTCCTGTAGTGCAAGATAAAGATTTTATATAGGGGTTCGTCCAGGAAGACAGTATTAGGGATGTTGAGTTAATGCATCTTTTTCTATATTTAAGGGATCTGCAAAGTGAGGTTTTTGAACTTCGATTCTTCATGGGCATCAACAAGATAATTCTTGGGATAAGGATGTGTCTAATGATTCACAACAAAGAGACAACTATTTGTTTTGATAAAGAGTATGAGGGCGGTTGAAAAGATTATCGTTGTTAGAGGTCTTTTCGTCAGGGGGAACACAATTCATTGCAGGGAGCTTCTAGCCTTTAAATAATATCACGACTTTGTTATGAATGTCTTTTTTTTATAAATTTATACATATATTTAGACGTGCAAACTATCTGCGAAAAAAAGACGTTTGTAAACTTCTTGACCGATCCACGAGAGGGAATATAAACACTTAGGTCATTTGAAAAGGTTTAGGAGTGCAACTTGGTGCTCGCTTGTCACATATATTTTTTATGTAATTTTCATTATTATACTTATATATATATATATATATATATATATATATATATATATATATATATATATATATATATATATATATATATATATATATATATATATATATATATATATATATATATATATATATATATATAATATATTTATATGAGAAAAGGATGTATTATTATATATATATATATATATATATATATATATATATATATATATTACACTCACTCAAAAACATAACATGAATAAATATTTTTAAAAATAAAACATTGTATTGAAAGATATCATAATATAGGTCATATCTACTAAATATTTTATCTTTTAATAATTTCTCAAAAAATTGTTTCTTATTATTAAATTTTTAAAATAATTATTGAATTATTTCTCATATAAATATTACTAATTGGTATACAAATTTAGTTTTTTCTTTTATTTTTTTGTCAGGGAAGGTGCATCCCCTAAACTAACAACTGACATTTATTTGCACCAAAAAGTCATTTGCAAAAAATTTATTGTGTTTTTTAAATTTTTAGAATTTTAGGCAAATATGTTGAAGAAATAGACGAGAATACAAAATTTAATATGGATGAAGAAAAAGAAAAGAATGCACAATGTAAAGTGGGTGAAGAAAAAGAAGAGATCCCATTCATTAATGTGGTTGAAGAAATAGATACATAATTTAAATTAGTGTATAATGATTTTGATAGAGAAGTTGTAGAAACATTAGTTATTATTTTTGTCAAAGAGTGACAAAATTGAGAAGAGATACTATAAAGAGAAGACAAAATTTTATGAAAATTAAAATGTTATATTTGTGACATTTGTCTCTTGAATTGTTAAAATTGTTGAGAATCAAGTGTGAGTGTGGTTAATAGTCCCACATTGGAAATGTGTGTGGTGACTTGAGCATATATAAGTGGGAGAACCCACTCACCTATCACCTTAAGG
This sequence comes from Vicia villosa, assembly GCF_029867415.1. NCBI lineage: Eukaryota > Viridiplantae > Streptophyta > Magnoliopsida > Fabales > Fabaceae > Vicia > Vicia villosa. The sequence goes on along the minus strand of NC_081182.1, from coordinate 213,114,103 downwards.
TTTTAGGTGGAGAAGTGGTGTCTCTCTCACAAAGGTGTGTTGCTCAAAGGAATGTCCCAGAATAAACAATGCTCCCGACTCGACCCTCTCCCGATGTTACGCCAACAAAAATATCATTAAGATCTTGTAGGATATAAAGTAATCCGTAAGAAAACTAACCATTCAAATGATGCAATTGGTAGAAGTGGAAATGAAGTTAATGCGGTAAATTAAGAAGTGTGTAGGTATACATCTTGTGAAATTTTTTTGAATCAAAAATAAAAACTTGAGGAACATAATAATGTATACTTACTCAACTCATATATTTTTGTTATTATCATTTAAGAATACTTATTGCATGTTACTTATTGATGTTTTCTACCATAAATATTCATTCTTCTTAAGATCTTTATTCTAAACCTTAATTTCATGCAATAAAATTTCCAAAAAAACATCAATCTTGCCTACTAATTTTATATCAACTTATTAAACTTTTGGTAAATTAATGTTAACAAGCTCAACTAATTATTTAAGAATTGATAACCAAGATCTATGAATTTTTTATGCACTTAAAGTTTGAAACTCAAATTACTTAGTTTCTAAGAAAATATTCTATTATTATATAACTTAAAATAAAGTTATTGAATAGTATAGTTGAAATGAATTTTAAATCTTTTTCAATATGTATAATGTTTACGTATATTCGTTCATAAAGATTACGTAATATAATAAAAATTTAGGGTTAGGGAATGATGACTTTAATCTCTTTCCTTAATCCATGTTGGTGCAATCTCAAGTCAAAACAAAACATTAGAATAATAACAAATAACACTAAATTTTATTAGTCATTGTTCACCTTCCAACTTCATATGACCATATGTGTTCAAGTATTTTTATAAAATTATTGATTGAGATGATTTAAAGAGAGAGCCCATATTTTATATAAGTGAGTTAGGGAGCATTATGGTAGCCTACATTTAACACATATTTGATTTTGATGTGTTGAAATTATTAAAGTAGAAGAGCTAATGGAAGCATTGAGAGAGAGAATTGAGTTTATTTCGTAATCTAAAGGTGTGTTTGGTTCGAGGTAGATGGAGGGGAGGAGACGGGAGGAGAGGGGAGGGGAGCAAAATCCCTTCAAACCACACTTTTTGCATCCCTCGAATTGGGGGATTTGGAGGGGAGGGGAAGAAATCTCAATTTTAATACGTAAGAAATTATTATATTTATTAAAATACTCTCAGTTTAATTTTAATATTTCAAAATTATATATTTTCCTTCGTCTTAATGCTTCTCTTCTATGTAATTTTTTTTGATTATTTCCATCAACTTATTATAACTATTATCCACCTTCAAAATTTTTTACTTAATACAAATTATAATCATTGTATTATTTTTATAATTTTTTTAATATTTATTTATGTTCATTTTTTCTTATAATTTTGTTATTTATACTATTATATTCAAAGTGTGATACTCAGGAATAGTCAAAGTGTGATACTCTTCTTGAGGGCGGTGTAGAAAGCTAATTCATTAGTTTTCTTTTATGTTTATGTATGTTGAACTATCAAGTCAATTAGTACGTTTGGTTTGTAATAAGCCTCAGATATTGTGACACAGGGGTCAAAATTCATGTTTTTTAAATTATTATGTTTGGTTTTATGTTTTAATGTAGTACTCATATATTAGAATGTTTATGTTATTTGAGTTAATGTGATGCGCTGTTTTATTATATGAAATAAATATTTTGTCACACCATGCACATTGCTTCCCACCCAATTTTTCATGAGAGGAAGAAACATAAATAAATTAAGTGTCATCTTGTGCATAAAAAGGTTCAACAAGGCTTGTTGCACCTACTTCCAATCTCATGACAAGAGAAAATCATAATTTTTTTGACAAAGGATTAACCTACTCCTAAGTTTAATGACTTTGTTTCCAAGTTGTGCATGATACATATCTACCATGCTCGGGTTGAAGAGAGCTGTTAAGATCTAAATCCTAAGAATAATAAGTTTTTAAATAAGTTTATTTAGTAGTAAGATGATTAAATAAACTAGTAGTTAGTTATAACTACTTTTCATTTGTTCTATTTCCCCTCCTTTTTTCAATAGAAAGGGAGATTCCGAGTTTAGTCTTATTATTGAGTCCATTAGTAGTTTATTGCATTCCTTCCCAAACTTTGAGGTGAAGTTTGTTAGGCGTCAAGCGAATATGGTTGCTCACTCTCTTGCGAGGGCGGCCAATTCTTGGGCTCGACGTAGTGTGTTATTGTCGCCTCCTCATTGTATTGAACATCTTTTGATAAATGAATTACATTGATTTTGTTGTGATAAAAAAAAAAAAACATGAGCAATCTCTTTAAAGAATCTCAATCAATAATTGTATCAAAATACTTGGACATATATGGTCATATGAAGTCGGGATGTGGACAATGACCCATAGAATTTATTGTTATTTGTCATTATTCTAATGTTTTGTTTTGAATTGAGATTCAACATGTTTTTAGGAAAGAAATTAAAGTCATCATTCCCTAACCCTATGTTTTTATTATATTTCATTTTTTAACATCCATTGGTCACATAATTCACATGAAGAAATATAGGTGAACATGAATACGCATAGAGAAAGATTCAAAATTAATTTCAACCATACTAATCAATAACTCTGTTTTAAGTTATATAATAATAAAAAGTTTCCTTAATATCTAAGTAATTTGAATTTTCAGCCTTAAATGCATAAAAAATTCATAGATATTGGTTATCCATTCTTATAAAAATAATCGAGATTGTTAACATTTATTTACCAAAAGAGTAATAAGTTAATATAAAATTAGTGAGTAAAACTTATTTTGGCGTGGAAATTTTACTGCAATAAATTTTGGTTCAGAATTAAGATCTCACAAAAAATGAATATATATGGTAGAAAACATCAATAAGTAACATGTAAATAAGAACCCTTACATGATAATGATAAAAATAAGGTAAATTGAATGGTTTAACGTTATACAAAAATATAAGAATAGGGTAATAACTTATTATGTGCCCTTATACACATATTGCTTCATATCAATTGCTAATTTTCTCATGGAATGCTTTTTATCCTACAAGATCTTGATGATATTGAAACATTTCATGACAAATATCACAATCATACAACATTTTAATTTTCATAAATTTTTACCTTCTCTTCAAAGTTTTTCTTCTCAATTTGTTGCCATTCTTTCATACAAATAATGACTAATGTTTCTGCAGCTTCTATATCAAAATCATTATACACTAATTTAAATTGTGTATTCTCTTCTTTTTCTTCAGCCACATTAATGAGCGAATTCTCTTCTTTTTCTTCAGCCACACTAAATTTTGAATTCTCATCTTTTTCTTCAGACACACATTTTTTCCTACGATTGCGCTTTGATCTTTTTCGAGTTGGGTATTTTGGATAAAACTTAAATGCATTATACCTACCAAAGTTTGCTAGGGTATAATAGTAGTTCCTTTTCTGAGATCGAAGATTATGTATAGGGTTGTTTCTAGAATTGTGAGTTGATGAAGAAGATACAGAGATCGATTTAGTTGGATGTCTTTTTGACTCAGATGAGTATTGAGACACTTGGATGTTAATGGGAGGTTTTCTAGTGATTGACGACCTGGCTAAGTGAGACTTCATGTGGCCTCCTAAAGCTTTCCCATTAGAAAAAGACTTGTTACAAACAAGACACACTCTACTATTATTCTCCATAGCGTGACAATATCCTGCACTTCTCACCTCTTTGCCTAAAATTCCAAATCTTTAAATAGACACAATAAATTATTTGCAACTTTCTTTTTGGTGTTGATGAATGTAGGTTGTTAGTTTAGGGGATGCACCTTCCCTACCAAAAAGGAAAAAAAACTAAATTTGTATAAAAAACAAAAAAGGAATTGTATTATTTTTGGATTTGAATAATTCCTTTGAAAAATAATTATTATTTATCAATTAACAATTTAATAATTATTAAAAATTCAATAATATGAAACAATTTTTTCAAAATCAAAAGTTCAAATACATTTAATCAAAATATTATTAAAAACCAAAAATGGAATTGAATTATTATTTTAGGATTTGATTGATTCCTACCAAAAATTAATGTTTACCAAATAAACATTTATATGAAAAACAATTCAATAATAAGAAACATGTTTTTGAGAATTAAAAATTCAAATAAATTTAATCAAATAAAACTATTTAAAAAAAATTCAAAAATAGTAAAAAAAAAAAATTGAGAATCAAAACTTCAAATACCTTTAATCAAACAATAATTAAAAAACAAAAACTTGGAATTGCATTATTGTTTTTGGATTTGATTGATTCCTTTGAAAAAAAATCAATATTTAGCAATTAAAAATATTTATATTAGAAAAAAATTAATAATTATTTAAAAATATCAATAATAAAAAACAAGTTTTTGAGGATCAATAGTTCAAATACATTTAACTAAATCAAAATTATATAAATCAAAGAATTATTAAAAATTATTAGAAAATTGGGATTGCATTATTATTTTTGGATTTGATTAATTCCATTGAAAAATATTAATATTTACCAATTAAAAATATTTATATTAAAAAACAATAATTATTAAAAAAATAAATGATAAGAAAAAAAATTTAGGACTTAATATACATTTAATCTAATCAAAATTATTAAAAAATTCAATAATAAGAAACAATCTATTGAAAATAAATATCCAAATTCATTTAATCTAATAATTACTAAAAATTATTAAAAAAACCAAAAATGGAATCTCATTATTATTTTTGGATTTGATAGTGTCCTTTAAAAATATTAATATTTTTACCATTTAACAATATTTATATAAGAAAAATTTCAATAATTAATTAAAAAATTCATTAATAAGAAATCATTTTTTTAGAATCAAAATTTTAAATACATTTTATCAAACCAAAATTAATAAAAAATCAATAATAAAGATGCAGTTTTGAGAATAAAAAGTTTGAATACATTCAATCAAAGAATAATTGAAATATATTTATATAAAAAAGTTGAATTTTTATTTCTGGATTTTTTTCCTAGCAATTATCAATATTTAAATGCGAAACAATTTTATAATAATTTAAAAATTCAATAATGAGAAACAATTTTTTGAGAATCAAAAGTTCAAATACCTTTAATCAAATAATAATTAAAAATTAATAAAAAACAAAAAAAAAATGAAATTGCATTATTATTTTTGGATTTGATTGATTCCTTTGTAAAAAATTAATATTTATGAATTAACAATATTTATATGAGAAACAATTCAATAATTATTTTAAAATATCAATAAGAATTTTTTTTAGAGGATCAATAGTTCAAATATATTTAATTAAATCAAAATTATTAAAAACTTTAAAAAATAAGAAAACTAATTTATAATCTAAAGTTCATATACATTAAAACAAATAATTATTTAAAATTATTAAAAAAAATGGAATTGCATTATTATTTTTGGATTTGATTGATTCTATTGAGAAAAATTATTATTTAGCAATTAACAATATTTACATGAGAAACGATTCGATAGTTATTAAGAAAATCAATAATAAGAAACAATTTTTTGAGAATCAAAAGTTCATATACATTAAATCTAATCGAATTTATTAAAAAAAAATCAATAATAAGAAACAGTTTTTGGAAAATAAAAATTTCTAATACATTTAATCAAACAATTATTAAAAAAAACTGGAATTGCATTGTTATTTTTGGATTTGGTTGATTTCTTTTGAAAAAAATTAATATTTACCATTTAAAAATATTTATGTGAAACAATTCAATAATTAATAAAAAAGTTCTATAAAAAGAAACAATTTTTTGAGAATCAAAAGTTCAAATACATTTAATCAAATGAAAACTAATTCAAAAATTCAAGACGCACTCATTTGACATCAAAATACGTTTCTAGCAAGATACACCCCTATTTTTCAAAAAATTAATTCGGAAATATATCTACAAACTCACCTCTGCAATAATTTTGTTTGTAACTAGGCCACACCTTCATTTATCCATAGTTTAATCCATAAATGCATATCCATAACAAATACGGATATGTACTTCCATACTCAGCCTTTAGTGGTAAATTTTGACCTTTTTTTAGAAATACACCGATGTAATAAAACATATATTATAACTATACTATCATATTAATTGTTTTATAAATTAAACCATACACTGTTCTAATAAGATGAAAATGCGATGTATAAATGAATGAATCATGAATACATAATACAGTCATAATAAAAAATTACAAACAGTAATGCGATCCATAATCCCTAATATAAATACTATACTACTATGTATATTGGACCCCTATGTTCCTTCATTGCCTCATATACGACAATCCCGTTTGTGTCTGACTAAGAATGACATCTAGAATGACCCCCTCAAAAATCTAATCTACATATACTCGCTTGCGCAAAATCCATAATACAACGACATGTAGTAACACATCAATGACATGACTTGCCTAGCCCACTCCTCGTCTAATATCTCTTGATGACCTAGCCTAGGTGGATCTCCCTTTGCATATGACCTTATATAAGAATGTGAAACTCTATAATACCACTAGACGTAGCTGAATTCACGGCTCTATTGGCTAGGAGCTACCACACCTCGTGCTTTAGTTGTTATCAAATAATTAAGAAAATTATCACGCAAGACATCTGTATCTCTACAGGACAAAGTGAGAGGAGAAGACATGAAAAGTTCTTTTGGAACAACCTGCATATACCTGAATTGGTGCATGACTCGCTCATGCATATATGGATACATCAAACACGACCCACAAGCCAACCATCCAGAGTAGGAGGCAATGTAATACAAGGGACGCGTTTGAGGGTGAAGGTCACCCGGCTGGAGGCATATATCATCGTGTATTGCGTGCTCAAGATACACTCTAAAGGGCTCAGTCGATTGATTCTCTCTACGGGAGAATCCAAATCTAACATGACATCACTTGCTATCTTTTATGTCTTTCATGACATCCTCTAGATCAACTCCTAAATATTTCATGACATCACTTGCTATCTTATATCTCCTTCAGGACATCCTCTAGATCAACTCCTAAATATTTCACTATCATATCCAGGACATCAAATCTATTAATTCTTGAGTGGTCCAATAATCTTTTCCTGATCGAAAGATGCCACAAGCATGAAACATAATCTAATGTAATGGACATCTCATCACGTGTAATATGAAAAAATGACGTCTCATAGTAACGAATGTTAAAAACATCCAATGGTTAATAGTAGTATAATCAGTCAAGCATAAATCTCGCAGTCCAGATAGCTGCATCACATCGTGAAATAACTACTCCTCAGGATGATGTAACCTCACAATCTTCCAACCACGGTTGATGCATTTTAAAGCATTACAATACTGCTAAAAATTAAATCACCATCAGCAAGTTCGAATATTATAACACATGTGTTTTAAATAATAAATTCATATTATAGAATTTTGTAAATTCAGTGTGTTTTGAGGTAGATCACACTACTTATATTTATACTAGTGTTACAATAAATACATTGAAGTTCAATGAATAAGCACTAACCTAGGAAGTTATTTAGTCTAGGAATACTATCAATCACTTTAAAATATCTACAATCATAATTAATGCTAACACTCCTCCTCAAGATGGAGAATACGTGTTATATGCACCAAGCTTGTTACAAATAGATTCAATTCGAGGTCTTATTTTATATATATATATATATATATATTGAAATTGAACTGAAACATGTCTAGCGAAACCAATATTTTAAAACTAAACTGGTCATCAAACCGGTGAGAGTACTATTTCATTGGTCGAACCATTGGATCACAGATCGAACCACATAATTAAACCATATTAAATCGTATAGTTGGGTTAAATAAATCGGTCTCTATAATAAAATAATATATTTAATAAATCGGTCGAATCTGATGGCTCTGTTTCTAAAAAATATTCTGACACCTACAAAATTTTAAAATATTAAAACATCATAATTTCACAAGTTCATTCTTTAAATTCGAATTCTAAAAATAGTCATCACACACAACTAGGGGGTGAAAATACACCAAGCCAAATAATAGGGGCATACGGCTTAGCCTACACAGGTCCTGGTCAGACCAGACTTTTTGACAATAGAAACGACCTAGACTTTTTAATAAGTCCCTTTAGAGGCTAGGCCTGACCAAAAAAAAAGTATTTTAAGCCTATCTGACCAACTTACCTAAATAAATATGAATAATTTTATTATTATAATTATATTTTATTTTATATTTTGAATTAAAATACAAAAATAAAACTCGATTATCTTGAAGAACTTATTAAAATATGATGAAAACACCTTATGAACTTTGTCATAAGTTATTTTCATAAGTTTTCATAAACAAATAGTCTCACAATACTTATTCTAACAAGTAAGTTCAAATAAGTCAATGCAATCAAACTTTAGTACCTTTGATCTTTTAGTTTCTTAGTCTATAAAAACATTAATTGAATTGATTATTTACATATGTTCAAATAAATTAGGTTTTTAAGTAGGTTATCAAGTCAATGAGGCTTTTCAAAAGGTCATGCTCAGGTTCAAAAATAAGTTTATGATAGATCGCAGACCTTAATATTTTTAGCAGGTCAGACTTAGGTTTTGACAAAACATAACTTAGCCTATGTTTCAAATAATTTTTAAACAAAGTCTAGTTATATTTTAATTTAAATAAATAAAAAAATTAAAGCGTCGTTTTGTCTAGAAAAGAAAACATATATTTAAACTTTAAGTTTTCTAAAATTGTTGATTTTATTGATTTTGATCAATTCTCATTAGTTCAATAGCATATTCAATCTAACAATTAGACCAGAACAAATACCCCTCTAATCCTCGGTTCGACCGGCCGGTATGGGGCGATTTTCAAAACACAAAGCCAACCTTTAATATAGATATTTGGAGTTAGTTAGAAAGTCAAAGGTTAATTGTCACTTAACATACAACTACCTACTGCCAACAGGCCACATGCATAGACTATCACATAAAAATATTAATCACTTGAAAAAAATCAGAGTTGAACTTTTCAACATATACGTGCTTGCAAATTTTGCATGAAGTGAAGTCAATTATTCTACTTCATTACTATATTCAACGTGCTTTCAACTTCTACATCCTCTAACTCCTCAAGTACTTCATTCATGTATATGTATACTGCATCACATAGATATTCTCTAAACCATACACAACTTATCAAATTCATATCTTTCATGGAGAAAAATCCCCGTCGCACTCTTTCCGGCCGTGGCCAACTCACGGTAGTGCCGCCATCACCACGCCTTGTACGCTCTCAAAGCAACGGAAGCGTGGCGACTATAACCACCCCAGAGAGAACTCCGCGGAGGTTCAGCTCTAGTGAAAAATTAACAAATAGCCACCGTTCAAAATCAACATCTAAGATAAGAACGGAAAACAACGAAGAGAACACAAAGTTTAATGATAAGAAGAAGAGTAATAGCAAGATGTTACAATATGGAGTTAGCCCCGATCGCAATGGAGCATCGAAGAGGACCACATTGCCTTCGGCGTGGGCGCTTTCGCCAGGAAGGCAATCCCTCGGTTCTCCGATTTGGCGCGAGCCACCACCGCCTAAAGCAAACGGAAGCAAAGGCAATGGTGGTGGTAAAGTTGGTAATAGTGTCACTAAAGTTTTGAATTACTTTAAGCAAAGGAAAGTGTCATCCATGCAAGAAGAAATGTACCATAAGTATAAGATTTTTCATAGTAGACTTTTGCAATGGAGATATATTAATGCTAGAACTGAGGTTTCCAAGGCTAGGGTAAAAAATGCTTCTGAGGTACCATTTATTATTGTTAAATTAAGATTTGATAAGCATAATATATATATATATATATATATATATATATATATATATATATATATATATATATATATATATATATATATATATATATATATATATATATAAAACTCATGTGAATAAAATAATATTTGTTATCATTTTCTTGTCAAGCTTAATTTTTTATTCTCTTTTTTTAAATTAAATTTCAGGTAAATTTATTTTCTGTATGGCTTGGAACCCTAATGCTAAGAAAGACCATAATACAAAAGAGAATTGAAGTACAAAAAGTCAAACATATGATCAAGCTCCAACAAATTTTGAGTGGTCAAATTTCCTATCTTAATGAATGGAAAAAACTAGAAAAAAAGAATAAAGAATCAATCGAAAGATTAACAAAGAAGTTGTTAACATTGTCTACCACAATGCCCTTAAGTCATGGTCTCAAGGTAATTACATAATCAAATGTCTATATTTATATATATGTGTATTTGTGTATACATATTTATATAATTGTAGAATATTTTTTATGCAAGTAGTTTTTAAATATTTCTCATAATTTAATCCTCTTCATAGGTAAATATAGAGGCCTTATTTGAAGCTTTCAACACAGCTGTTAAAGTCATGGAGAATATTGAACTATTGATTAAGAAATATCAACCACAGGTTTTTCCCCTCCCTTTAAATTTTTTTGGCTTATTTTCTTTGCAATAAAGTGTATAATGTTGCATATTTATATTCTTTCACTTAGAAAAAAAGTTATTAAAAAATATTTTCTTAAGTAGAAAAGCAACTGACAAAAGAATCAACTCAAACACTACAATAACACAAAAACAAAGTTCAACTACTACATCAAGAAGCAAAAGCATCTTAAAAAAAATACTAATGGTTGAAAATATTGCTCATGAAAACCTTAATGAAAACATTATTCATGTAAATGTTCCTCACAACCACAATAAGAATTTATCATTCTCAAGAATATGCAGGGAAAAAGAAAAATATTTCAAGATTTTCAAATCCACTTAATGCATGTTTACTAAATATAATACAATTTATCTCTTCTCCTTTAGTATTTAAGCACAAATCACTTAGTCTAGTGTAGCACATAAAATAGGCAATAGATTAGCGAAATTTATTGTGGAAGTTCTATGATCCGATATTGAATGTCTCTGTTGGTCGGAGAGGGGATACTTGCAAAATTACTACTCCAATAACCAAATCACCAAAGTCAAAGAGGTGGAACTTGTAAGTGAGTAACAAAATTGTGCCTTAGTATCACACGATGTCATACTTATATAAGAATGACAATTCAAATATCCCTAGTGGATGTGGCTCCATGTGTGAGGGATCATTTTATGAACGTCAATGATTCATATGAGAATGGTTTATTACTTTTATGTGGGGTTCCCCAACAAGAATAACATTTGTTCTTCAGCTTGAGTGGGTGTGGTATTTTAATTGGGCATTCACATTGAGTCGGTTTTATCGGGCCATTTTTTCGAGTCTAGAACAACTGCCCCCAAGTACTTGCTGTTAATTATGAAGCTAGGACTAAGATTTTATCATGAAAGTGTTATGACCAGCCTCATGGGAGTTCCGTTCTGACATTGTATAATTTGTTGGAAGGAAGTGCTTTCTGGGGAGATGAAAATTTTTGTTGGGAACTAGAATGAAATTTGATGGACTTGGGAACATGCATAATTAATGCTTGTCACGTCACTGAAATGTTCTTTCAGGGAGGACCTGGACGTTGATCTAAGCGCCTAGGGTAGGAAGGCGACACTCGTAGGATGCCCGAGTGCACTTGAGTGTCATTAAATATTTCCTCGATTCTCGACTGTAAATCTCGGTGCACCTGTTTGTTTGTTTGTAAATTTAGTGATTAAAGTTAGTTCCTCTTTTTTCTTTCCTTTCTTCAGAGTGTTATAACATGTTATGATGGGTTTACGATTTTTGTATTTTTGTAATCTTTCTAGATTCTTCTATCTTCATTCCCAATCCCAAGACATTCTTGGATGTCTAGTGATTTTTCTTCTCCATCATTTGATAACTTCTAACATTCATGGTACCATTCCCTTTCCTTATCATTTTAATTATTTTTGCTTGCTTTCTAGTTTTGACCAACATAGGAAACCCAAACACTGCCTTCGCAAACTTGTTCAATGACAGTGATATAAGTTATGCCTCTTCTCGAACTGAAGTGATAAACCTATAAACATTATAAATATTCTCTTTTGAGGTAAGATACCCCTTTGTAAGCTTCATATAATTTAGGGAGTCTTTTAATGATGTGAGGGGTCTTAGTGTGGTTGTTACTGTAGAGAGGGAAACTGCACCCCTAGGGATTGATATTAAAGAGATTGCATGTGGCTTTGCCTTTCATGAACTTTCCATGCTAAACTAAGAAAACATATATAATTTCCTGGAAGAACTGGAGTTCCGAGTCTATATTAAATCCATCACATGCATTTATAGAGGCAAACCTAGCGACAACAAGGTTAGGTGTTGATAGAATCAAATTCACATACTTTAGGTCCTTTTTTTTACACTAAGGATGAAATGGTACGACAGGGAAAATAGTTATTTGAATTCCTTGATAATGCATGTTAGTCACCTTGGGTGGAGTAAGATATCTTAGGGACAACGTCCTTCTTCAGCAACGCACCTAGGTTAAAAAATGCCCTTTGGGATGAGTTTTTGTTCTCTAATTGGGTGGTGTTGCACGTTGATCATGGCAAGAGATTGTTCAATTAATTTTCTGGGTGTGAACTACCTTTCTATCATTGTGTATTCTCCATAATAGGGTTCAAGTTCCCCTTTAATGATATTTAAGTTAGGGTCATGACCACCTTGGAATTTATCCCTCGTAATTGCATCTAGCAAGTTGGGCTTACTTCAAGAGTTTTGTCAACATGCAATGAACCTCAGCAAAGTCGGATTGGGGTCAAGGATTTCTTTCATTAGGGTATGGGAAGAAAATATTTGAAGTTTACATGTATCTTCAAGAACTTCAAGGACATGTATTATCTAGTTACCCCCCCCCCCCCCCCCTTTAACTATGATGCTTACAAAAGCATATGCAAGATATCATATGGCTAGGTAGATCGTAGGAATCTGTCTCCAACATATTCCCTTTCGTCTCTATGACTACAAAGTTCACTAACAAGTTCCCAAAGTTTTGGAGGAATAATTCCTTTTCAATGACTCCGAGAACTTACATCTACAAGCCCAGTGATTGCCACATGAATAGTAGTATCTAAAGACCAATCTTACTAAGTTTTTGGAGGATCTTGGTTTTACTTTTTTTGTTCTCTTTTGTATTATTCAAATAAGTTGGTTGCCTTTATTGATAGAAAACTCTCATATTTACCGTAGGCCCAAGACTATGTTAATCAATGAGTGATCTTTTTTTATTTTGTCACTTGTGAGGCTAGAGATCACCCTCGCCCAAAGTTTTATCCTTTTCTATGCTTACGAAAGGACATGAGGGAGACCCTCTATCCATTTTCCTTTAGATTCTTTGAGACTCCTCTTAAATCCTTTCAATACTACCCTATTGGAGGTCTCAACTTTCCCGTTAGTCTAGGGATGTTATACTACGAAAAAGGATGTTTGACTATGAGATCTTAAAGAGTTTATTCAAGTTCTTGTCTATAATTTAGGCTTTAATGTCTGTAACGATGGTTTGTGGGATCCTATATCTTGCTAGAATATCTTTCTTGAAGAATTTATAAAATTTGGTGGTTATGATCTTTGCCAAGGTTTCAGCTTTGATCTACTTATTATTAAAAACCATTTTCCATCACATTTAATATTATTGTAATTTCAATTACAGTTGATTCTTGTTAATTCAACAGATTGAGAGAATTCTTTATCAAGTTACAGAACTCACCACCACATCAAAACAAGAAGAAGAATGCTTACATCGACTTCTCCAAATGGTTTCTGTTATTACTACTTTACTAGTGAGTCTTGCAATTTATTTCAATTTTTTTAAAACTCCAATTATTTTCTTCACCAAAAAACTTCAAATTGTTAGACATTTTCTCAACCACTTTAAAACTTCTTAAACTTGAAAGTAAATATTAAAAGTACATTCCAAAATATTTTAAAAATAAATATTTGGGAATTTTAATAATATATTTAATATGTAATTTTTTTTAATAAATATTTAATGATTTTCCATGTTCTTAATTACAGGAAAATGAGAAAAGTGTTCAAGTACATCTTATTCAAAAAAAGATCGAATCTAATACCGGAAATTACCCCTACAACAATATTGCTCAATCTTGTAAATGAAATGGGTTCTTATTTGCATGTGTTCCAAGATCAATGTCTTTCAAATGATCGATAAAAAATTCTTTAGGTAGTTATATTGTTACAATTTTGTGACTAATAGAAATGTTATGAATGCACTCACCAGTGTTGTATGAATTTATAGCATTTAATTCATTAGTAAGAAACATTCTCATGACAAAGATGAAAACTAATGGAAAGGCTAATGTTTCACACAAAACTTTGTTGAGTGCTTCGTCTAATTTCTTTTGTTAATAGCTTTCTTTTAGAAATCTTTCTTTAATGATTTTATATTAAAAGTGACCAAATTTTGATGCAATTTTTATTTTATTTTTAATTTTATCATGTTTTACGAAATCAAAGATTTTGTGAATTTAATTATAATTTCAAATTTAAATAAATTAAATATGATCTGATTTAAATTTAAATTTTGAATCAAATATAATTAAATTCTTAAAATAATTTAAACAAATCAAAACTAAATTAATCCTACTTAAAATTCAAAATTAAAATTAATATTAAAATAAAAATAAAAATATTAAATTATTAATGTTTATCTAAAATTTAAATTTAAATTTCCACTTTCATTTTTAATTAAACAATAAATATTATTTTTAATTAAACAATAAATATTAGTACGTGTGGTCAGCATGTTCCTCCTCCTGACCACACATACTGCCTACAGTATAACCAATGATTCCAAATCTGCAGTGGATTTTGGATAGAGTTAAAGGCAAAGGGTGGAGGGCTAGTCTTTTTCAGATGGCTATCACCGAAATTTGGTTATATAGGAATGCACTTGTGTTTAACAATGATGCATATAGAAACAATACTTTAGACAGAATTATTGAAAATTCAGTGTATAGAGGTTGGAGGAATAGGAAAGTTAGATTGCATATTACTAATCTAATGCTATAGGTTTTTTTGTGTTTGGCTGAATCCTTTGGATTGCCTTGTTTGTATTGAATTTTTGAATTAATATATTTCTTTGGTTAAAAAAAAAAGAAATAATCAAGTGATTATAATGTTTCTACAAAAATTTAATCCAAAAAATATTGCAAAGATATGGCGAAGTTCTAATTTGGGCGGCTTCTACAACAAACAAAGATTAAGGGAGCCCGAGTTGCTGTCATCAAAATGGCAACATCAGAAACAATTTATAAACTTTGGAAGATTAGAAACAACAAAATTTTTGGCAAAACTGTAGATAACACAGAAGTAGGGGAGAAAATTATAAATACATTGGTGTATAAAACTTAGAAATTATATAACTAGAAAGGAATACTTTTTTCTTTTGTTTTTCCCTTTTTAGTTTGTTGTTTAGTTCTTTTAAATTAATAAAAGTATTTTATTTTAAATTAATAAAAGTATTCTTTTAAATTAATAAAAGTATTCTTTTAAATTAAAAAATTTTGATTGTGTAGTTAATTGGTTGTTTAGTTAGTGGCCGGAGATCGCTGACTCTTATTGAATTTTTTAAATTAATAAAAGTATTTTATTTTAAAAAAGAATGAAAAAGGCAACCAAACAAATTTAAAAAAAAATCAAAATTTTAGCTGATTACGAAAATTTAATTTAATTACTATTGCAAAATTTAGTTGAAAAAACGTGAATAAAATAATCAAAAGAATTTAAAAGAACTATGAAAAATCAATAAAATTTAATTCAATTACTATTGCAAAATTCATTTGAAAATCAAAAGAATTTAGAAGAATCATGAGAACAATCAAATCCAACATACTAACTAGTCTTCATAAATCCTATTAGCATTGCAAAATTGAGTTTAAAAAAAATAGAAGCATCAGGAAATCTAAATCCAGACTAGAATAGAAAAATTCAAAATAATCCAAAAAAAAAAAAAAAAAAACTTCTGAAATTTTATAAAATAAATTTCTTTTAAAATATTAAAAAAATTTATTTGTAATTTTCTTCAAAAACCATCGACATGTAAGAAATGGTGTTGGGTCTAACTCGTCCCTATAAAATTGGCTCAAAGGGCGAGGAATTGAGGATTGCCACCACTTATAAAGTTATGTGCTGGTCATATATTGACCGATGTGAGACTCTTAACATATTATCTTTGCATCTCGTTCCCTTCTCCCTTCTGGTTTCCAAATCAAATCTCATTTCCATGCAATCCAGTTTGAAGGGGGTGTTAAACTATAGGTTTCTTTATTATTAAGAAAAATATATGTTACTTTTACTTAAAAGTTATTGCCAAATGTTTCGCTAAAGTTGGTTAGAATATATGTGTATAAATAAATGCAGGGTCAATATGTACAAACTCTAATTCTATTATGGTATCACGAGCCTAGTGGTTCGGGCCACCCACCGTTTATAAGCATATCAAGCCCAATAGTGCTAGGCCTAAGGGGGTGCATTAGAAAAACCAAGTCTCACATATCGATAATTTGAGCCACTCACTGTTTATACCCACACACCAAGCCTAATAGTGTTAGGCTCGGTGGTGTATTAAGAAAACCCCAAGTCTCATGTTGGTTAAAGATAGAGCCCACAAAGATTTTATATAGAGCGTCACCCTTCACTTTGGAAGTCGGTTTTATAAGAATGAGTTAGACCCAACCAAATTTCTTAACAATGGATTTTATGTCCCTAATGAAAAATTAATCTACTGCTTGATTTCTATAGAACTTATATTTAAAATATTGGTTCAAATTTTCAATCAATCGCCTCTTTTTTTATAAACAAAAGATTGTATTAATTTGAGTACAAGGATAGTCAACCTAAATACAAATCGAGAAAGAAAGTATAAAAAAACAATAAGAGAAAAAGACTAAGGAAACCAAACAATGGGATCAAGGAGCCCATTCTTCAAATCAAAACTTATAGGCTCCTTGGATTTAGATCCAAGTCAATCCCAAGAAAAATCTTAGCTAATATTAATATTTCAACTATAGCTGTCAAAATAGGCTAGCCAATATGGGCCCGTCCACCAGGCCCGAAAAATCATTGAGCTTAGGTCTTAAAATTAGAGCTCATATTTTTCAGGGTCTTTTTAGTCCAGCCCTGAAAAGTCCACTATCTATTAGGGCTAACCCATATGGGCCGTGGGTAGCCCATCAAACCCACATAATTATAAATTTTAAAGAAATATATTAATATTTATATTATCTTACTCCAAAATAGCATATTGATTTTTCTCACTTCACTAAATTTTATCTCTATTTTATTCAATCTTTCTTTTTTAAATATTACACATTAATATAATCAACATTTTTTCATCATATTATATTAGTTTTTGTCTTATAATAAATATTCAAGTATTATTTTATACAATTTAGACATATATTGTATTTAGAAACACATTATAGTATTTATAAGAGATAATATAGTACTTAAAAATGTATTATGTTTGAAATAACATAATTTTTAATTTTGTTTATAATAAATATTATGGAGTTTTTGTTTAATTTTATTTAAATAAAAAAACTCATTTAAGAACGGGTAGCCCGAAGCCCATCAAGGACCGGACTCGGGTAATAAATCTCGAGCCCATATTATACAGGGTCTTTTTGGCACAGCCCTGAAAAGTTCAGAGCCCGCTAAGACTGACCCATTTAAGACCGGATAACCCATATTAACAGCTCTAATATCAACCACTCCTTTATGTCCCCTTTGGATAAGATATCATTTCTACTGAACCAAATAAACCACACGACAAACAACCAAAAATGAAGGCATGACTTTTTCTTGGATCTTTTTTCAAGAAGTTTCCAGAGGCCCTCGAATGAGACAAAAGATCAACATAATAAGGGCACCTTTTTTATTTAAGATATTTTTATGTATAAATAGATACTAGTTTATTTTGATTTGATTCCCAATTGCTTACAACTTTGATATTTTTATCTTTAGGGTGTGTTTGGTTTGAAAGAGAAGTTGTGAAGAGAGAAATAAAAAAGAGAGAGTGTAAGAAGAGAGAAAAAGATGAGAAATAAAGTAGATTTGAGGTATTGTTTGGTTTAAGAGAAAGAGAGAAGAAATAGAGAAGAGAGAAGTGTTGTATATTTTTAAAAGTACTATTATGTCCTTGAGATAAATAATATTTTTAAACAAATTAATTTAATTTTTTAATTTTAATTTAATTAATTAATTTATTATATCCCTTTAAAAATAATTTGTTTACCATATTTTATTTGTTAGATGATTGTTATAGTCTTATTATACTATTATTATACAAATACTAGTATCTCTACCCGTGCGAGGCACGGGATAAAATTTCTGATACTAAAAAAAATATTATATAATTATTTATAACTTATGAATAAAGTTATATTAAATTATAAGTTGTCTTTGCAATTACTTAAAAATTTGATTTATTTAACTATAAAACAATTTTTTTAATTTCTAAATTAAGATGTTAATTTAAAAAAGAATAGAATTTGTTATGTTTTTTGTAAGTTACCAATAAAATCATTTAGTCTTTAAATATATAATATCAATTAAGAAATTAAAAGGAAAATCTTTTTTAAAGTTGCTGGATAAGAAATAAATTTTAATTTAGAAAACTTATATATTTATAAATTTTTGTGAATAAATTGATAAAGATTAGAATCCAATCAAAGAAATTATAGAAAAAAATTTAAATATTTATAGTATGTTATGATTTGAAGAGATTTAGTTTTTGGAAAACAATTTAGTTTTATTATTCCATGTTTGAAATAATTTATAAGATTTAAAATGTCAAATAAAAACGTTTTAAGTAATTTAAAATTAGTTTGTTAAGATAATAAGTTTTTTAAAAAAGTTTTTAGAACCTTGGATTAGTTGAGGTTATTATCTATTACAAAAGTGGATTGATATAATTTTAAATGATTTTAAGTTTTTATATCATCAATTTTTATGTTTGAATTTAATAAAATAATTATAATTTCTTGTGGTAAAAATAAAAGCATCAATTTATTTAAAGCAAAAGTTCTAAAATTTTTCATAAAAAGTTTGAAAAAGTTAATGTTTTTTATTTGGTGCTCATACTATTATAATGATTCAATATGTGTACGGTAATGCCTTGAAATACAATATTTAGATTATATTAATAAATTAAAATTGATTTTTATATATTTTCATTAAAGTTGATTATGTTAAATGGTAATAACAACAAAGGCGGGAATTGATTATTTTGGATTTTGAATACGGAAGAATCATTATTGGAATAATGAAATACAATACATGTATTAAAAAAAGATTTCATTTTTTTTAATAAGGATGGTTAGGTTAAATTTTAATGACAATAATGATTATAAATGTTTGTGAATTTTGAATATGAAGAGTCATCGTTGAAATACTAAAATACATAAATTATATTACATTAATTAAAAAATTATTTTGTTTTCATCGTTTTTAACAATAAATATAAACACAAAAACCAAACTTTTGATTAATATGTTCTACTGAACAAAATTTGTTCCTCTTTTTACATATATGGAAAGCATACATACATTGCAATGATTACTGAACCTAAAAAAAAAAATATTTGTTTATAAATAAGGTCGGAGGCAGTATAATATTTATTATTCTAAAAATTAATTAGCAATTCATTATGAAATTACAACTAACGGCATTATACCAAAGCCATCAAGGGCATAATATTGTATTGAATTTGACAATAATACTAATATAATTTTATAATGAGTACTCAACAAAAAACTATATCGATAAATGGAATAAAAAAGACATGACACAAAAAGATCTCATTCTATTTAATACAAAGTAAATAATTTTTTTTTACGGTTGTTATGATAATTGGGATATTTATTTAACAAAAGTTTATCATTCATATATAAATACTCATTACAAAAATCTAAAATCAGATAATTACTTATATTAAATTTTAATAAATACTCATCACAAAATCTAAAATCATGATAATTACTTATATTAAATTTCTAAATTAAATACAATAATAATAATATATAAGAAATAATAGTAATAAATGTGTACTATTAACATTGATTGTTTTTTCTTTATAATATTAATAATATTAATATTAATAATCTATTATTATTGTTGTCGCATTTTAACTCAAATACAATATCAGTATAAAGAAATTGTGGTAACCTTATTGTATAAAAATCTTATATGCTAAAAACTATTTTAAATTAATTATGACTTACAAATGAAAATGTGGTAACCTCATAATAAGTGGATATGCTATTTCAGTGTAATGAAAAATAATCTTTGTTACTTAAAACGCCCAACCCAATTTAAATTAATAAATCTAAACGTTATAAATGATAGAATTAATGACATGAAGTAAATTGACAACACTGCATGTTTTTGCTATTGTCTTCATGTTTATAAATTGTTGAAAACTTCATTATAGATAAAATTCGTAGTGTCCGAACACATTTCCTTCACCATCTAATAGTAATTTACCTTAAGTAAAAAAAAGATAATATTTTTCTAAATACAGATTTTTATTAAAATATCAAAGTTATCACCCTAACTACAATTATTCAAGACTCAAGGCTGCTAAGGGTAAACACCAACTAAGAACATAACTATTGCATTAGATGGATTAATAATGGAAAAAAATGTAGATAAAGTTGTTTGACTTTTACAAAGACATGATTTTGAAACTTTTTTAAGTCATCAATTCAACACGTAAAATGTAAAAAACTAAAAACACTAATCCAAGTGCAAAGAAATACTTTATAAAGTTTATGAGAGGAACATGTAGATGACAAAGAATGGTATACAAAGCAAACATTAACATAAAAGATAATACATAGAATGGTATTCAAAGCAAATTAATCATTTTTCAATATTTAAATCTCTTCCTTCCCCATAAAACCCAAAAAGTTATTTCCATACCTTATCTCTCTAAAACAAACAAACTACCATCGAACCACATATTTTTTCTTCAAAAGTGCATACTATTTTGCTTATCAAATTCAGAGTATAAAAAATCCCACTTTAAAATACATGTTCCCAAAATATTAATCACTTTATACAAACTTACTTCTAATAAAATCAAGTTTGCAAAATCTAATTTTGTCAGAGCCACACAGAGAGGAGACAAACAATCACAACTTAGAAAAACTATTAAGAGATAAAATAAAATCAACACGATCTATAATGAATAGAATTGATAGATAACCAAAAAATTATATGCTAATATTCTAAAATTGATCATATAACGAAAAAGCAAACAAAAACATCGTACAAAATTACGAAACAAAAAAACGATAATAATCAAATTTCGTAAAGTTACAACAGTATTGAAAAGAAGAAGAAAAAAATACAAATCAAACGAACACCAAAGCTTTAACAGATTCAATATTTTATACCTCGATAATAAGTCAATCGATTGAAACAAGAAAAATTGATATGAATATACTGCGTTAAAAGAGAAAAAAAAAGATAGATAGCACCGAATTAGAAAAAAAGTTAAAAGACAAAGCTACACCTCAGAATATGAAAAATTAGAAGATAGGAGAGAGAAAAAACGCAGTGAGGTTGATGGAGAAAAAGAGAGAAAAAAACGTGTTTGTATTGTTGTGTACGGTAAAGGAGAGAGTGAGAACTGTGAGTAATCGGTTCTACCCTTTATATAGCTTTTAAAGGTTTAGTGAGTGAAGAAATTGTGAGATGTGAGAAGGGTTTGTTGGCTTTGACAAGTAAGTAAGTTTGATTGTTGGTGTTCCCCAAATGACTCTTTATGCATCGAAAATGTATGTGAATTATTTTTGTTTGTTTTCAAAGCTCATTTGAATCAATCAATTATTATTAATATTAATAAATTAATTAATAAAATAATTAATGAAATAATAAAAAATAATAATAAGATATTATAAGAAACTTTCCTTTTATAGTAGAAATATAAATAGAAGAATGCATGAGAGAGTGCCAAGTGTCAAACTTGCCAAAATACTCATTTTGCTTTATTATATTGTATGATATACTAATTATTGGGTTCGCTTTGCTTATGTATGCAAAATAATAATAATTATTAATGTAGATGATTGTTAAAAAATAAAACGAGGGCATAAATAGAAATATAAGAAGATATTATGCATTCATTCCATTTCTTCTCTAAAGAGAGAAGATTGCAAAAAGCTGTGGGGCCCACGTTTTAAAGATCTCTCTCACCTATTTCTTTGCTCACCAAACAAGAGAAATACAACATTTCTCATCAACTTCTCTCTTTGCTAACTCTCTCCTTACAATTTCTCTTAAACCAAACATAGCATTAAAATGATCAAAGCATTGTTTAATCTTTACTATAACTCTTGATGTTTATAATGCTTTTATTTTATTTTTGTACTTTCATCTTCTTCGTAGTTTATGAGTATTTTAATTTTTTAGACGTTCATTAAAAAAACTAAAGTCCTTTTAATTTGTATACTTTATTTTGAAATGAAAGAAATTTTGTTGATGTTAAAATTAAATAAGCAACGGAATTAAAAAAGAGAGAGATAAGCAAAATAATTAAAAATAAAAAAGATAAGAGATAAAAGTATCACACAAGAGAATCAACTTAGTCCTGCTTAAATTATTTGACATACTTAAGTCTCTCTTTTTCATGTATACTTTTCTCTTTTAATATATTAATCGAGCAATAGCTCACATTTGTCTTAAAAATAAAAAAATTGAAGTTAAAAGACCTTGCCGCGATCTAATTCTGCCCCGTTTTTGTTTTTATTTTGAATTACACTTCATTAAGAAGAGAGACATCTCTCCATTAATAAGTCATTTTCTTAGGACTTTCTACCCTTGTTTTCTAAAGGGGAGTCAAAACCCTAAGAATCATACACAACAATGGTGATATCTTTTATTACATGTAATTGACAAGATTTTATAGGCAACATGTCAAGCAAGGTGTTATGTCAAGTTGTGAGACATCTTGTCTCGAAGTGGTTGTGTTGCTTCAGTGAAAAGCAAAATGTTAAGAAAAATGTCCTGCATTCTATGAGACATCTTGTCTCGAGTTGTTTGTTTGGCGCGCATGTTTGAATGAAATATATCTTGCACATTTGAGATTTGTTTCCTTTTATGTCCAATCAGAGATCTGATTGTTAAAGCGCGTTTTAGTTTAGAAAAATATTTCTCCTAAATCTAATTTACCAAGATTGAATTTAATATTCATATTTTTTTCAAGATTTGTTTCAATTAAGATTCATAATCAAAATTATGATAATAATCAAATTTAGGATAATTTATTATGTTCGCTTTTGATGTTCCATCTGCCTTCTTGCCAAATAATTCTACTGTACTGGGCTTTCTAGTTGGACTAATGTTGCTATTTAAGAAGATGTTCTCCTTTGTGAAGACTCATATCTATCACTATTAAGCTTTGTGTGTTTAATCATTATTGAGTATGTGTTTTGTTTTATTTTGTAATACTCTATTTCAGGGTCATATTGCTAAGTTAGGGGAATAGAGTATTTGAGTTGTATTAGTGATTCATCATTCATATACTTTTGTAGTTGTACTATCACATGAGAGAGTGTTTGAGTGAAAGTGAGAGGGGTCTCAAATTCAGGGGGAGCTTGGATCGAAGTTCACGGGTAGTATTAGGAAAAAAATACATTGAACTGAGAGAATTAATATAAGACCAATTTGTACTTCTGATTATTAAGAGTGATTTTCCTTTCATTGGGTTAATCCCCCAGACATAGGTGATTTTGCACTAATTAGGTAAACAATTTATGTGTTATTTAGTTTATGCTTTTATCCTTACTGTTATACATACTTATTGACATACACGTTGTTCAAGCATTGTA
This sequence comes from Vicia villosa, assembly GCF_029867415.1. Taxonomy (NCBI): domain Eukaryota; kingdom Viridiplantae; phylum Streptophyta; class Magnoliopsida; order Fabales; family Fabaceae; genus Vicia; species Vicia villosa. The sequence goes on along the minus strand of NC_081182.1, from coordinate 213,090,214 downwards.
TCTGACATCCTATTGTTAGTAGAACAGAGTTTCAATTGGCATCAGAGCAGACACCTTGTTCACGTAGGGTGAGCTCCAAGATTTTCACTACATTCTGTTCAAAATTAACAATGTTAAAAAAAGATCAGTTAATCAACCACCTATTATTGATAGTACAAACTATGATTATTAGAAGGCTCGCATGGTTTTCTTTATCAAGTGTATGGATAACAAGACTTGGAAAGTAATCATAAATGGATGGACTTATCCAAAGGTTACAATTGAAACTACATTGAATCACACCTCAATATTGAGAACTTAGGCTTCTAAAAATTCTATACTTCAGAAGGTAATGATTCTACAGCACGTATCACGCCTCAACAAAATGGGATTGTTGAGCGTAAGAATCACACACTTAAATAAATGGCTAGAGTCATGCTTCATGCCAATAATCTACTATATCACTTTTGGGAAGAAGCAATAAAAATTTCTTTCCATATCTACAATCGTGTAACCATTCGACTTACCTTTAACTAATGAGCATGTTTGGACGAATAGTGTGTTTAAATTGTAAGTGAATGGGTGACTATCATTACTCTTAAAAAAATTGTGCAATTTAATTGTGTTCTATGAAGCAACAATAATATGTCAACATCGATAATAATTTTTAAAAAATAAATAAATAAATTAAATGTATCACAAATATCGGTATCATATCGGTGTCAATGTCATCGACATGAACATGTCTTCTTTTCGAGGTGTCATTGCTACAAAAGTTGTGGTTGTAATTTGCAAGGCATGCAACCATACTCTCCCAACAAAAATGACATTTTATAAGTTAAAAGCTATTTCAACCCTTCATTTTCCTTTCAATGATTTTAAGTCTATTAGTGTATGCTTTGCTAAAAACAACTTGTATTTTGTTTATTTGGTTGTGCTTCCTAATATTGTTTATATATTACGTATGGGATTGTGTCGTGAAACGCATGAATCAAATAATTTTTTATTTCAAAATTGTTCTAAAGACATAGAAATACAAAAGTTATTTTTTTAATCTTCATAATGAAATTTTAGCAGACAAATCAAGAAAGTATTTTGGTTGAAGTCTAATTCAACATGCATTAAATTGTGAATTTTCATCTTAACAAGTCATTGCAACAAATCTATGAAACACGGCACCGATAATGACACGGACACACTTTTTTTAGAGGTATCGGTGCTAGAGAGAGATATACATGTCCAAAGCAAAAGTATAAAACAATAATTCTCTATCAAGCAAAATTCCAAAATTCATGTCACTCTTTTGGATGCTAACAATGGTAGTAAGACTTTATAGAGCCTGCATTTCTAAACTAGTATGCTCACTGTTGTTAGCAGAAGAGGAGGAGGATGATCCAGCACTTTCCTTTTCACCGGTAGACTTCATTTCTTGAATCGGAGGCGCGTTTACGAGGGTCGTTTCTGAGGAAAGACTCTCCGAGAGGCGTCCCTTCATTTCCCTGTGCTCTTGACACAAGGCACACCAGTGCATGAAGCAGTGGACACAACAAGGATCAGCGGGAGAATTCTGAAGTCATCAAAAGGGTAAGACAATTGTTAAGAAAGACGAGATTTTGACTCTCTGCCATGGACCGCCATCGACAACACTGACGTCGGCAATAATCAAATGCAATATTTACGAGTACAAGTGAAGAAGAAATACAAACACATACCTCTAAGTGATAATTCTTCTGCAAGGTTTGCCGAACCTGACCGGTGTATATGCCACACATCCACCAAGTAAAAAACAAACCCTCCACAATGAGAAATGATGTCCCTGGGTCAATTATACCATTCAAGATTGCAGTTGCCGTCGCCAGAGCGATTCCACCCTCGATAAAAATGGCATGACAAATGCATGGTGCATTCCAAGTAGCGTCTTCATACAAGCTTTCTACATTGCGGCCAAATAAAACACAGGGACAAAACAGTCCTGTCAAACCTGCAATTATGGTCGAACGGTAACAAAAGCAAGCGGTTTCTTGCTTAGTCATCACAGTAACGAATACTGAATAATATATTACAGTTTGATTCGAGCAAATTTTGACGGTTTGGTCATGCATTAACTTACAACTATCTCTATCTTCAAAACATCCACAAATCCCGGTCATCCAAGGCTCATCAGCAGGAGGTGCATAGCTTTCTGGTAGTGCCTGTCCACATTCCATGCACTTCGGAACCGCCAACTGCAGAGTATTACAGAAATTAAGCGACTGCCCGTATAATAAACTAAAATCAAAACTGACCCAAAGCTACATTCCTTCATACAAACACAGATTTAGAGAACAGTCCTTCATGCCAACAATAATAGCTACATTCATTGACATCCATACAATAAAACAAGCAAATGAAACCGTACAAATCATTGAACAGTAAACACTTATCTGAATCATCTGACACGTGTTGTATGAGTATCATCATACGGGTGTTGGATACGATTCAAAAAGTGTCGAAGAAAAGAAAAAAGACCTTTTTTTGGGACATTTGTTTGACTTTTCTGGCACTCATGTGACTTTTCCGACACGTGTCGTGCGGGTGTCATACAAGTGACGAACACCGATGCGCATGGTTTCAAATTGCGGTCTGCAACCGCAATTGCAGATGCAATATTGCTGATGCAGTAGTCTCCGCAACCGCATTGAACTGCAATTGCAGTGTGATATAAAATCACGAGTTTGACCGCATTAGGAACCACATCAGACAACTTCGTCCATGTATCTTAAAGTATTTCCCTCAAAACTATAAACTTTTGAATCTCAATACTCAATTTGCTTCTAACATAATAAAAAACCTTAACATTATCTTTTTTTAAACGGTGTATTCCAAACATCTCCCAATCAAAAATCACGTCGCAATTGCCGCAATATGCATCGCAGCAACCGCAATTTAAAACAATAGTCAACATGTTATTCTCAGTGTCATGTCTGATGTCTGCGTTCGTGTCAGAGTTTCAAGTTAGACAGATTCTATGTAATTCACTAAACAATACCTAACAATCTAGAAATCAATATTGAAAAACATGAAAAGAAAATTGCAATTCAAAGTTCAAACCTGAGGAACCTCAATAGGCTGATTGAGTTCACCAGGATTGATATCTTCATGAGGTTTTTGCTCTTTAGTCAGCTTCACGTAATGGCTCCGTTCCTCCATCTGATCTAACACACAAACCAAATCCAAAACACAAAATATGAAATCAACAAGAAAATCAAATGAATCACAAAAAATTAACTTTAGATCTAAATGAATACTAGATTGCAGTTTGGCATAATGGGTCACCTTTGATGAGAGATTCTAATGGAAAATGAAGATCTGAAAATGAAGTTTCAAAGTTGGGACATGGCGTACTAGGAACGGTACGAGAAAAAAAACATTGAAATGAAAATATGAGCAAAGTTTGTCGGAAAAAAAAAACTAAATGTTTTTTTTTTTTTTTTTTGAAAAAAATCTTTTTTTCTTTTGGTATAAAGAAGAATTAATAATTTTAAAATGTTATTATTTTTAAATGATTTTGACCGATTGAATTTTTAAATCATAAAAGGACACCTTTATATTTTTATATAGGTAAAAGTGTATTTTTTGAAATGGCAATTATTGAATTTTTAATGAAATAATTAAGTTTAAAAAAAAATCTCGTGTTTCAAAAAAAAAAATTGTTATACAAAACAGAGAGACGTCAATCTAATTTGCAACACTGTATAATATATAAGTAGAGACGTCATTAAACTGACGATAATGTACAAACACATAATAGAAAGAGTGTACATTATCGTTAATTGAATCGGTGTATCCTCCTATGTGTTTGTAGACTATCGTTAATTAGATTGAGGTTTCATCCTATGCGTTGTACATTATCGCCAATTGATTTAACGCCTCATTTACCTTGTTAATTTTAGGAATTATTAAAATAAATTATTATTTTAATATAAAAAATTGGTTATGATTTTAATTTGTGTGTTTATATGAGATTTAGCTCGTTTGCTAAGGTTTTCATTATATTCTCAATGGATTTTAGTCTTTTCTTAATTGAATAATTAATTTTCAATTTGCTCTTATTAATAGAACAAAAAAAAGTATCATTCCTCTGACGTTTGATAAAGACCATCTAGTTACTCCTTGTAATATTCTATATCTTCTTAAGGACTTTTTTCGTTGTCAGTTGAGACAAATTGAATTTCTAAATACTCTATTTGTTGTCAGTTGTGACAAATATAGTAGTTAGTGAACTTAGAAAAGATTAATTTTTACTCAATTCAATTGACATTTACTAGTTGGAACAAGAAGAGAAGAAGAGAAAGGAGAAAGAAGAAAACAGAAAGAAAGAGGAGAAAATGAGGAGGAAGAGAGAAAGAAGAAGAAAGCTCATGGAATGGTCACCATCATCATCATCACCAACTTCATCTCAATTTCTCCATCATCTTCATCATTTAGAGGTGGGTTCCTAGTTAGACCTAGTTTTGGATGGGAAAATTATGATTTTGGAATTAGGTTTTGGTGTGAAATCTTACTATATGTTAAGTTGATGTTAATTGTTTTGTTATGTTCTTGTTTCTTGAAGTTGTGGCTCATGATCATATGAATTTGTGTTAGTCTATGATTTGGAATTGTTTAGGATGGTTAAGGTTGGAAGGGGATGTGTTTAGAAGTGATATTTTTGGGGAAAATTGCAGTGACAATCAATTGCAGTGATGAATCAATCGATTGTCTTCATGAATGTTTGAAGATTTTCTGAGTTTTTATACATGACAACCAATTGTCACAGAAGTACAATCGTTTGTCTTATCCAGATTTTCAGTTTTCACGTTTGACAGAGATTTGAGGAAGTTTTAGACAACCGATTATACCTTTATGACAATCGATTGCTTCTCCGTTTTTGTTATAAAATGAGTTCTGTAACTCCGTTTTGGACGCGGTCATATGCGTTGGAAAGCTAACACAGAGAAATATAATATAGTGGATTTTCTATGATTTAATTCGATTATACTTTTCCCGTTGAGTCCAGTTAACCCCACCATATGATGATCAAACATACGGTTACAACGTGAAACCTTCGCATATGGTTTATTTAACAAGTTAGGTGAGGAACTTGTGAGGAAAACATATATAAATACCAAATATTACTTGATTGGGAATGTCATACTATCATGTATATTTTGGTTGAAATATTAAATAGTTGAAATAAACTATTAATATTTATTAAAATGGTTGAAATAATTATTAATATTAATATTTAGGCTAAATTACAGTTTTTGTCCTCCTATTTTGATCAATTCACGAAATAAGTCCCCCTATTTATTTTTTTAAACAATTTTGGTCCTCCGTATCCATTTTTTGTCCAAAAAATGTTGATTTTTCAATTTTATGTATTCGTGGCATACTTTTAGAACGAGAGAGAATGTAGAGAGCGTTTTTTAGAGAATGAGAGAGATGAACGAACAAGCTAAAAGAAAACGAAGACGTTTAGAGAAGATGATTAAAGGAAGAACATATCGTCAATAATTAATATTTCTCATTTCAGGTCAATAAAAGTATGCTACATATCTTAAAAAATAGTACACAGCAGTGTTTTTTAAATGAAAAATGGATATGGGGGACCAAAAGTGTTTAAAAAATACATAGGGGGACTGATTTCATGAGTTAGCCGAAATAGGGGGACCAAAAATGTAATTTAGCCTAATATTTATTTAAATGGTTGAAATAAATTATTAAATAAACTAAATAAATTACTTATTGTCAAAAAATTAAATATTTAAAATATTTAAGAGACTAATTATTTAATTTTTTTTTGAAATATTATATAATAAACTAATTTTTATTTGATATCATTACTTACTATTTTATAATTATTTCATTTTATATTTGAGTTTTATTTTTATTTTCATAATATTAATATTATTAAAAAATTTATTAAATATTTCAACCATTATATATTAAATAATTATTTTATATTATTTCAACTATTTTATATTTCAGCTATTAATATATCAACTATTAATATTTAAAATATATAATTTATTAAATGTCTAGTCTATTAAATATTTCAACTATTGAATATTTCAAATATCAATATTTAATAAATTATTTAATACTTCAACTATTAATATTTAATAAATTATTTAATATTTTAACTATTAATGGTTATATATTCTAGTAAGTATTAAATATTTAATTTATATTATTTCAACTATTTATTATTTGAACTATTAATATTTCAACTATTTAATCTATTAAATAATTGTTTTGTTAAATATTTTAACTATTTATTATTTTGATTATTTAATTTATTAAATAATTATATTATTAAATGATTATTTCAAATTTTAATATTTCAACCATATATAAATTATTTGAAGTTTCAATTAAATTAAATAATTATTTAATAATTTATTAAATATTAAAAAATAATATGTATTTTTGTTGTAATATAACAAATGAAATGGTTATTTCAGGTAATTGCAAATGTCATGGGTTCAAACTCTCTTGGAGTCAAGTTTTAAGATAAACATATATTCTTGCATAACTTAAAATTAAATTTGCATATAATAATTTAAAATTAAAGGGAGAAAAAAGTTTGAATTACAGGTAAAATTTATTCATTTCATCCTTCATTCCTTGTATTAATGTATTTTTTGGACTGAAAATATGAACGTGGAATTCGGATATGCATCTCAACGACGTTTGGTGTAGTTCGGATATGCATCTTCGAATGATCCTGATAGTTTGAGTTTTAAAGTTATTTTTCTGTTATTGGTGGTATTATATATACTTGAATATGTTTTCCAAATCTATTGTGAGTGTGGATATCAAACCGGTCGAAGTGAAGCAAGATGTTAAACCGGATGAAGTGAATGATGATGTTAAAATGGGTACTTGACCGATTGTTGTTGAGGTAGATGTCTGTGCACAATTTACAAATAAAGAAGCATTTATTGTTCGTGAATATATGTTATAATGGGTCCGTATAGAGGCCGGAAAATTGGGGTTTGGGGTTGTAATCAAAAGATCTAACAATGGTTCGTATAAAATACAAGCATTTGTAACAATGACATGCGAAAGAAGTGACATGTACCAACCACAAATTAGGAACTTAAAACGAGATGACACTGAATCAAGAAAATGTGAGTGTCTATTTAACTTGCACGTATATTGTATGACAGATGTATGACAGATGACACGTAGAAATTTAATGTGATTTATGGTATACTTAATCATGCCTTTACTAATAAGCTAGTTGGTCATCCCATTGTATGTCGCCTTCTTCTGAAGAAAAGGGAACTTGTTTTAGACATGACATTAAACATGGTGGCGCCGAAAAACCTTCTTGCATATTTGAAACGGAAAAGACCTCTAAATGTTTCGAATATCAAGAAAATATACAATGTGCGTGCTTAAAACAACAAGGCAGTAAGAGGACTAAGATCTGAGATGCAACAACTATTGAAGCTTTTGGAAGATGACAACTATGTTTCTAAGTACATAGTTTGTGAGGATAAAGTCACCGTTCAAGATATATTTTGGAGTCATCCCAATCCCATCAATTTATTGAACACATTTCCCACCGGCTCATAATTGATTCAACTTACAAAACAAACAAGTATAGACTTTCACTGTTAAAAAGTGTTGGTGTTACTTCTATGAAGATGAATTTTTCATTTGGTTTTTCAATTTTGGAATCCGAAAAAGAGGACAATGTTAAATGGGCTTTTGAAATGTACAAGACTATGTTGAAGGACAAAGAAAACATATCACAAGTAATAATCATTGATCGAAGCACTGCACTAATAGTATGATAAGGTTTGTAAGGTCCTAATTGATCTACAACTTCTATAAATTGAGTCCCTTATTTCATTTTCTTTCCATAAACCAGAATGAATACATATCATCATATTATACTTGTGTATTTCAATGGCACAAATCTTCCACTTCAATTTAGGGTCTCGGAGGACATACTTCTCGTCGATATGATATTTAGACAGAATACTCTCCTGCAATATCTTGAAAATTAAAGAGTTGTTAAGCTCGAATACCGTTCACCCTCGATTGACAACGAAGGGAAGATATAATTCATCATGCTTGAACTGAAGACGGATGATGATTTAAAGATTATGTGGCAAACCTTTTATCGTTACTCAACAAATGGTCCAATTGAAGTGGATGCGACGATTACAAGATCAACTAAAGATATTATAAGGATATTGCAATGTCCTGAATCACCCGTTTGTAATGACATGTAATGTTAAATTTATGTTAAGGTTAACAATTATCTATGTAATATTTATATTGAACTGACAAAGAATACTCTGGAGATACGTCTCCGAAAGACTCTCTAAATAGTAATCTATGAGATATTAAGGAGATACATCTCCAAATTAACCTTTTATGCATACAGAGAAGTATCTCTAAACTAAATCTCCAAATGGCTGTTTCTCAGCCATTTAAGCTAAGCTAAGTTGTGTGTGAAAAAAGTATCTTCTATTTAAGCTAAGCTAAGTTGTGTGTGAAAAAAGTATCTTCTAATATATAATATAAAGTCATTTCCATATGTTGGCTTCCACATCCTAAGCTACCTGCTTAAGGCTAAAAAAAAATCCTACATTTTACAAAACCTTTGACGTTTTTTTCTTGGCTTTCTATTAACAAAGTTTATAAAATTCAATGAGCCTAAAATATATTTATTGCTTGTCACAATCTTATTAAGGAATGACAACTCAACTAATTGGCGTAGAAAGAGTAATGGCAAAGACTAGTCTATACAAAGATTATTTCAAAGTCAACAAGTCAACTCAAATGTTGCCAAGCAAGAAAAAACACATTGGAGTATCATTTGGGGTTAGACTTAGACTTTTAAATGCATAATAATCTCTTCTTCCATAATCACCACTATGAAGTGCATATTTAAACAAATCTTCATATCTAGTTCTTCATATCATGTTCTAACACTCATTTCATTCAATAATGTCTACACCTGCAGAGTACTACCGGTCTCTACCACCTGTGAGCAAGGCCTATGGAGTAGCATGTTTGATGACAACAGCTGCATATTATCTCAATCTTTATGATCCATGGAACATAGCACTTTTTTATGGACTAGTGTTTAAACGCTTTCAGGTTTGTATAATCCAAAAATATTCATCATCCTTAACATAGCCGTCTCAAATTTTTAGAATCTATGTGTAGGTTAGTCGCAGCACCGATACCTCTGAAAAAAGACATATCAGTATCTTGTCAGACACCTAGACTGACACCTGTGAATACGTTTAATTTATTCATTTTTTTCAAATTATTACTGATGTCGTTGTTTGGTGTCGGAGTCGTATTCGAGGTGTCCGTGATTCATAGGTCATTGTTTTAACGGTCATAATATTTTTTGAGATCATATCATATTTAATTACGTTTTAATATTAATAAATTTTGATCCCTATGCAGTAGAGTAGGTAGCCTGCCTTGTCTAACACGTCCTCGTAGACGGCCCTGATTCTTAACCAAGGATCTATATCGTTTTAATTTTTCTTTGTTTGTTTGTTTATATTTGTTACAGGTTTGGAGGGTTATCACAAATTTCTTCTTTCTTGGACCATTTTCATTTCCATTTGCAGCTCGTCTCATAATGATGTAAATAGATTCTCTGACTTGTACATCTCATTCTTATGATCATAAATTACACCATTTGTTAGAACAACCGATAACAAAAGATAAAAGAAGTAAAGTGCAAAACAAAGAACACTTAATATTTTGTTATACCCTTAATCAAATTGTTTACTTCTGCGACCATGATTTTGAATTGCAGTTGCAATTTGGTCATTGTGACTGTTGCGATGCGTATAATATTAGGTATGACAACATAATCTATCGTACGTGTGCAGATTAATATGAATATGTGCTGAGTTTGACGGATCGATAATGGAAACATTAATATCCGTTTATTTCTTCTTATACTTATTATTTATTATTAATAATTTAGAATATATTAAATATATGATAAATGTATAAAATTGAGTCTTGATCGAGAGATGCTAGAAATAGACGCTTGAGAGAGCGTTAAATTAAGATTTTTCATTTCATTACAGGAAGATTAGGATGTGAAATTATAAAATTTTAATTTTTGGGAGAAGAATTCAACTAATGTGGTCAAAATTGTGGTATGATGGGATCAAGGTTTTAAAAAAACTGTATGCAACTGCGAAAACGGCCGTTACAAAACCGTTTCGGCAGATATCGATACCGTTATCACTGTTTTATTTGTTAAAGAATAAATTGTGGTTAATTCACACCACGACAACACAACCAGGGTCGTGATATCTGTACCGACCAAAATCACGAAAATCTTAACGCGACTGCAAGTTACACCCTAGATAGAAGTGTAGAGGCTATCTCATTAGCAATATTGCATCTGCCTTACATTATTACTAAGCTTATTCAAATACTACAATATAAATTACAATAATAACAATGGTTTGAATATTGAATTTTACAGAGCAAAATATGGTGTTTCATTGGAAAGAGGGCCATTTGATAAGAGAACTGCAGATTATGTTTGGATGTTGATATTTGGTGCACTCTCACTTCTGGTATATGTTTCAATAAATACAGTTTTTATATAGTAACTTTTTTCATTTGTTGATTTTTTTTATGTTCCTATTATTTAGTTTCATTCTGTTCTCATAGGTGATGAGTGCTGTGCCATATTTATGGTCTCCATTCATGGGAGTTTCTTTAGTTTTCATGATTGTCTATGTTTGGAGCCGTGAATTTCCAAATGCAAGAATCAACATTTATGGTTTGGTATCATTGAAGGTATCTAAATTTCTCTGTAGCACCAACACCTCTGACTCTGAAAAAAATGTGTATGCGTTTCTGTGTCAGACACCAATACCAACTCTTGTGATTGTTTTTTATCTTTTCATTTTTTTCAAATTATTACTTATGTCGTTGTGTCAGTGTCGGTATCGTATTCGAGGTGTCTGTGCTTTATAGATCAATTTCTCAATCACACTTGTTATGTTTTAAGACTCTCTCCTTAAGTTGATTTTGTTATGTATAGGGTTTTTACCTTCCATGGGCTATGCTAGCTCTTGATTTGATATTTGGAAACCCTTTAAAGCCAGACATTCTAGGAATGGTTGCAGGACACTTATATTACTTCTTAACCGTTCTTCATCCACTTGCTGGTGGAAAGTTCAAGTTCAACACTCCTCTCTTAGTGTATCCTTTTCTTTTAAATCAAATTTTGTACATGATTTTTTTTTGTCTGTAGACGAAATGGTAATAACCGTGAACAGTAAGATTCGAACCCTGGTAATTGCGGCCAACCTAACAGTATCGGCTTCTGTCAGTTAAGTTAGAATTTGCGGACTTGTACATGGCATATACTCGAGTGATAAAGTTCATAACAATAAGTTAATTAATATATAGATACATTTTTATAGTCCTTAACTTATGTAAACTAGTCACAAAGTAGTGGCATATTGGGGAGAAGGTACTCAAATGAATGCACCAGTGGAATCTAATCCTTCAGCTGGAATTGTGTTTAAAGGAAGAAGCAATCGTCTTGGAGGAACTCAAACAACAACAAGAACCACTTCTCATGAAACAAGTGACAATGCTGCTGCTTCTTCTCCTGAGCAGCAGAATCAGGGTGATGGAGTTGCTTTTCGCGGAAAAAGTTATCGTTTAAATGGATGATTGTATATGTTATATAACATGATGCTTTAAAAACTATACTGAAATTAGTCGGTTTAATCGGTTAAACTATATATAAATGGTGTAATTTGATTTTTCGTCTCGTTGGTTCGATGTCTGATTTAGCCAACACAACTACCATAACCCCATCCAAACAATGTCTCCTTCTTAATGTTGCCGTCACCTTTAAATTGTATCTAACCAACCACCGGACTTGGAAGTCAAGTCACCACTCTTCTATATGCCGTCCAAAACATGGGCATATTTATTGATGCAACTATATTATCCAAGATAATCAAAAGTGGATGATTGGATTCCAGTTAAACTGTTTATAAAAAATAAATAAATAACTTTTGTTTATGTATAAAAATAATAATACACAAGAATAATAATATTTTTGAAAAAATATAAATTTTTTTTACTAATAATTTCATAATAATTAACTTTTGATATTTTATTTCATTTTTATAGTTTTTTATATTTTTAAATATTTATTTTAAAATACTTAAATATTAATAAATAAAATAACACGAAAGTATTTAAAATATCTCAAACCTCCTTATTTTGTGTTCAAGAAATGCACTTTACTCTAAAGTAATTAATTTTAATTTTTTTTATACGATAATAAGTAAAATTTCAAAACTGAGACAATATATTTGGTAAGTCCAAGTCTTTTATTTTAATATAATAATAATAAATCAATAATTTATTGGATATTTTATATTATTATATAAAATTCACTTTCATTCATCAAATAATAGAAAACTACAAAGTAAATCGAGAATAGTTTTTACTTTAACTTTTTTATTTAGTTTCTTTATATTATTGTGTACTAAAGTACTTCGAAAAGGAAGAAGGAAATTAAGGGTCTGTTTGGTAAAAATAGCGGTTGACTGATAAGCTAGCTGATAGCTTATAGCTTATGACTGATGGCTGATGACTGATGACTTATAGCTTATACCGGATGGTTGAGACTGATAGCTTATAAGCTCATTGAAGTGTTTGGTAAAATTAGCGGTTCAATTAACTTATAAATGTAAAATGACATAAAAAGTTGTCTAAATTTATGTTTTTTTGATTTTTCAAATGACTTTCTTATATATAAATCTTGATTCTTTTAGATTTTTTCTTTACCCACCTCCCTATGGGGGTCACCCCAGCGAAAACCCCTTTTTACCCTGCTTCGGAAATGCATTTCCGAAATATTTTTTTTCTAAATTTTTCCAGACTTCGGAAGTGCATTTCTGAAAAAATCCCAAAAATTGGGATTTTGACTAATTCGGAGATGCATTTCCGAAACAACAAAAAAAAATCTTAAAAAATTTCAAAAATTAATTTTTAGGATATTAATTAATTCACATATCATAAATTTGATATAATTTATGAGTAATGAATAATAATAATTATATATTTTGATATAATTTATGAGTTATGAATAATAGCTATTATATATTTCTATCCTGATTCATATTTTAAAATTTAAAATAATTTTAATTAAAAAAATTAAAATAATTTCACTTATAAAATAGGTTATAATTTTTTATTTATATATTTATAATAATTGTTATATATTTATAAAAAAAATGAGTGTTTTAATTTATATATTTATATAATAATTATAATAATTATTATATATTTATAAAAATTATTATATATTTATATATTTATATAATAATTATTATATATTAATTATAAATATATTTATATATTTATATAATAATTATAAAAATTAAAAAAATGAGTGTTTTAATTTATAATAATTATTATATATTTATATATTTATATATTAATTATTATATATTTATATATTTATATATTAATTATTATATATTTATATATTATATATTTATATAAGTTAAAAATTATTTTTAACTTTAAAATTGTATAGGAAATTTTGATTCACCTTGATTTTACTGATTAACCTTCATTTTATTGATTCACCTTGATTTTATACCTATTAATTGTTTTGATTCACCTTGATTTTAATTTTTTAATAATTATTGAATTCTTTCGGAAGTGTATATCCAAAAAAAACATTCCAAGACCAATTTGGTCTTGGAATATTTCGGATATGCATCTCCGAAGACACCCCCTCCAAAAAAAAGGTGTTTTCGGAAATGCATCTCCGAAAACCCAAAAAAGGGGTGTTTTCGGAAATGCATCTTCGAAAACACCTTTTTTTCGTGTTTTCGGAAGTGCATTTCCGAAATAAGACAAATTTTGAAAAAAAAAAAGCGTTTCGAAAATGCATTTCCGAAGTGAGGGTATTTTGGGTTTTTCATCGGAGGTGATCTAAAAAAGAGGGAGGTAGGGAAAGAAATTTCCTTCTTTTAAATGTCGGTTTTCAGATTCAAATAAACTAGTTAGGGTTCCAATTCTCAGCTGAACGACCAATCGTGGTTTGAATTTTGATTACCATGATAATATCTCAAACTTCCACAATTATTAATGATAATGTGTCAAACCCAAATTCAAAATATACAAACTTCCAATATTATTAGTGATAATGTGTCAAACCCAAATTCAAAATATACAAATTGATTTACCATTGACCAACTCATCATCAACCATCTTCTCTCATCCGTGACTAAGAAAATAGTTTATCTTTTTCCTATAATGAAACAACTAGAACATTGTGGGTTGCCATTGAAGCCCTAAGATATATACTAACACATCTCGTTCCCATGTAGATGAAAAATCTATAAGTGACTACCTCTTCTCAATCAAAAGTCTTGTACATGCATCATTTAGATATATTTCCTTACAAGTAATATAAGTTGTCTTGCTTGTTTGATTTAATAATAACAACAAAAAAAAAAAATATTAATTGTTTAGGGAATTTTTATAATAGGGAGCATTGATACATAGTGTAGGAATATATATCTTTGTGAGAGACACACTACTTGTCCACCTAAAACCTTAAGGTAATAAGTGAGTGGGTTCTCCCACTTTTATTTATATATATATATATATATATATATATATATATATATATATATATATATATATATATATATATATATATATATATATATATATATATATATATATATATATATATATAGGGAATGTATCAAGTAGGAGGGTTTTTAAATAGGAGATAAGAGGATTTAATTCTAACCATTGGATTAATCAAGAGAGAGAAATAATAATTATATTAATATTTTAATAAATAATTTAATTCTCTTTCTTGATTAATCCAATGATTAGCATTGAATCCTCTTATCTCTTATTTAAAGAGAAATGCTAGCAACACTCTCTTTCGAACACTCTCTCAAACACTTCCTCTCTTATTGGTTGAAATATGTGTGGATCCTATTACTTTATGTGGGACCTATTTTCAAAGTGAGAGGCCCATACATGTATCAACCAATAAGAAAGTGAGTGCTTAAGAGAGTGTTCAAAAGAGAGTGATACATCCCCTATATATATATATATATATATATATATATATATGGGGACGTATCAAATGAGAACTTTTAATAATAACCGTATGATTTAAAATCAATGCTCAGATTTGCTTTAATGTGATTTGTATTTAAATCAGAATCTATCTATTAATTACTGTCTCTTAAAATTTAAGTAAAATCTGAGTCATTGATTTTAAATCGTACGGTTATTATTAAAAGTTCTCAGTTCTCATTATAGCCAAAGTTCTCATTTGATACGTCCCCTATATATATATATATTTAAGTCACCATATTTTTTATCCAATGTGGGACTCTAACTCACACTTGAATTATTCTCAACACTCTCCCTCAAGTGTGGGTCCACAATGCTCCACCTCACACTTGTACCGTCGTTACCTCACATTTGTGCCTCGGGGATAAAATTCTAAAAGAAGTCCCTAGGGAGCAAAGTGCGGTTGCTATATATGTGGGAAAAACTTGAATCATTGTATATGACTAAGTCTTTGGCTCACAGGTTGTGTCTGAAACAACAACTCTATTCATTCCGAATGGTGGAGTACAAATCCATAGTTGAACAGCTTACAAAATTTCACAAGATTATCGATGATCTTAAGAATATGGAAGTGAAGATTGATGATGAGGACAAGACTTTGCTCTTGTTGAGTTCATTACCCAAATCCTTTGAGCACTTTAAGGATGCACTTCTTTAAGGTAAGGAAGGTACTATTACTTTGGATGAAGTCCAGACAGCGGTGAAATCCAAAGAATTTTCAAAGTTGAAAGATTTGAAGATTGAAGATAGTGGTGAAGGCTTAAATATGTCAAGAGGAGGATGTGAGCGTAAAGGGATGTCCAAATCAAAGAGGTCTGACAAGTCAAAGGTAAAATGTTTTAATTATCAGAAAATCGGTCACTTTAAAAGGGAATGTCTTGAGATAAAGGGCAATGAAGATTCTGTTCAAGTTGTTGTTGCCTTGGGTGAGGAAAGTTATGAGGATGCCAATGTACTAGTAGTATCGAGTTTGGAAATTGAAGATAGTTGGTTCATTGACTCAGGTTGCTTTTATCGCATGTGTTCAAGAATAGAATACTTTGAAACTTTGAAGATGGTGCAAGGTGAAGTTGTTCGCCTTGGTGATAATAAGGCTTGTAAGGTTCATGGTATTGGTACGGTCAAACTTAAAATGTTTGATGATTGTGAACTTCTTATTCACTATGTGAGGTATGTTTCAAAACTCAAGCGCAATTTATTATCTATAAGTATGTTTGATGATCTAGGCTATTGCAATAGAGTTGAACATGGAGTGTTGAAGATTTCATGTGATGAATTGATTATTGCTAAAGGGTCTAAAATATGTGGTATATATATTTTAGAATGTTCAAATGTTGTTATTCATTCATCATTAACTAGTGGAGGCTTTCATGACAAGGAAGAACTATGGGATTTTGGTTTAAGGCGTTATGAATGTCTTAAGAAAGTTTAAAAAGAGTATAATGAATTTTGTAGAAATCAAGGGATAAAAATGCATGTTACCGCTGAGTTGTTATTGAGTTTTTGGGGAAAAGATGGGGTTAAAACAACTTATTTGGTTGGTACAGACATTCTTCAGAGGGAGAATAGTGAAAATCAAGGGAGAAACCTAGTAGAAACTATAATGGAGAAAACTCAGTTTGAGGTGGAGTTTACTACTATGGATACTAGTAGTAGTGAGGGAACAGTTACATAGATCTCTGATTATCATTTGACTCATGATAAGGTAAGGAGGGTTATTGTAGCATCTCAAAAGGAGGGTTATGCTAGCCTTGGATATTATGTTTTTAATGTGGCTGAAGGATTGCAAAACAAAAGAAGAAAAACCTTCAGGGAGGCATTTGAAAATAGGTGGAGTCAAGGGTGGTTGAAAAATCATACTTGTAGGCTTGTTAAATTACATAAGAAGAAAAAGGTAATTGGAAACAAGTAGATGCAAGTGGTAAGATCAAGATTCAAGGGTTGTTTGAATTTGATCAAGATTATTGATTAGAGTTTCAACTTGGTAGAGAGCAGCAATGTTGTTGATGGTTAAATTGGTATCAACACGGTTTAAAGTCAAGGTAGAGATTGTTGAAGTATGCCTTAAAACCTTTTGTTGATGAATAGAAAGAAAATATATTTTGAAATTGTCAGAAATTAGAAAATCGAAAAATAATCTGGTTCGAGCTAATTACGGGTATCGGGTGCGGTTCATTGATTCATTCATTAATATTAGAATATTATATATTAATTTGGAGATATATAAATTAATATAAAAAAATATTGTAAGATATATATTTATAATATTCTAGAAGATATTATAAGATAGTTATAATATTTGAGAAATATTATAAGATTATAATAATATGTTATGAATTTGTTGGATTTTGGCTATTTATAATATGTATATCTTTTTGAGCATTTCGATACAAGTTAGTCGGTACCTTTTTCAAATCAAATGCTCTGATACTACATGTTGGAGGGAGTTTTTATAGTAGGGAGCATTGATACATAGTGTAGGAATATACATTTTTGTGAGAGACGCACCACTTGTCCACCTAAAACTTTAAGGTGATAGATGAGTGGGTTCTCCCATTTATATATGTTTAAGTCATCACATTTTCTATTTGACGTGAGACTCTAATTCACACTTGAATTATTCTCAACAATTATCCTATATTAGCTTGAAACTTAATCTCTGCCACTAGATTATTTTTTATGATCAAAAAATTAAAATAAGAAGTCGTTGATTCCATAGCCACGCAAGCAAGGGCAATATGTAAACGTAATCTCAATCTAGTTGGCTTTTTCTAACGTTTTTCGCACCATCTTTTTAATTCAACTAATTTTCACATCACTTTCCATTGCAAGTTGACATTCACTGAATCATTGAACAAGGATATACCCTTCATGAAGAAAAACAGCACAAATATTCTTTTTCTAGAAGCATACCAAGTAGTT
Organism: Vicia villosa; assembly: GCF_029867415.1. Lineage (NCBI taxonomy): Eukaryota > Viridiplantae > Streptophyta > Magnoliopsida > Fabales > Fabaceae > Vicia > Vicia villosa. The sequence continues at coordinate 213,072,136 of NC_081182.1, read as the reverse complement.
ATTTGTTCAAAATTTTATTGTGATTGGCAATGTGCTTCTCCTTTGTTCAAATTACTTCATGAAAGACAAAAATGTTATCTTACAAAAATGTCTTGTCAAATTACACTCAGGCTCAAAAATTTAAGATATATTTTCCTATCGAAATTTCTTATTATGGAAAATTTGTTCATTTAAATGATATTGTCACCACACACACACTCTTAAAAATACTATATTTCATAACAAAAATTGTAATCAACATATCCAACGTACAATCACTTCCACAAAAATTAAAAAACATAGTATCACATATTATTTCAGTTTATACCAATCGAGAGGATATATGACTCATGAACCATGCTTTGAATATGAGGTTTTGCAATTTTTATTTTTATATTTTACAATATATCTATTTAATTCATCTATTATTTAAAATTTATCTATTATTTTTTTTTTAAAATTGCTGCCTTTTATTTATTTTGATGTATTTATTCTCCTTGATATATTGGATTACTCAATCGAAAGGTAATATTAATTATTTGCTTAAAAAAATATTTTTTGTCTTTTTTATATTTAAAATTATACATTTCTTCGGTTGGATTATCCAATTGAGAGAAAATATATTTTGCATGTATTTTTCGGAATTAGACTCTAACTATTCATTTACTTTCAAACAATCATTCATCTTCATTCTCCGGCAAAACTGAAAGATCTTTAAAAAAAATATACCTAGACGATTTTTTTTCTTCTTCTTTTCCATCTAAACGCCCTGACATGCATCTAAACTCGTGAGAATGGTTCTCAATAGAAAGTGTGGATCGCGACCAGGCGACAGATTAATCTGAACGGTCAACAAAACTTCTAAAAAAAAAGAATTTTTTACTTTCGAAAAAACAAAGGTCTAATTATTTTTCATACTTTACTACTTTCCTTTCTCATTAAATCTTTCATTTTGAGATTTGTGAAAAGCTCAGAACATGAAATATTTTATTTTAATTGAATTTAAGAAATATCAAATGACACCTTAAAATAAAGAATTTGGAATTAATTTCTCATTCTATTTAATTTGAATAACAAATTGGTTATGATTAAATTTTAAAATTTGCAAGTTGCTACTCGTTCTTTTATAAAAATCAAATTCATCCTCAAAATATTTAAAACAAAAATGAAAATTAATCCTTATTAATTTTAAAATTTTACATATCAGTTTCTTTAAATTTTAAAAAATTGTAAATTAAGCTCTATTTTCCAAAATTTAAATTTAACCTAAAATCTATTAAAAAGATTTAAAAAAATTAACAATGAATAACTTAATATCATGTCCAAGCAAAAAAAATAGTAGATTTCAATTCAATCATTTAAATTGTTGAAAATTTTACATTTTTTTAAATTATTAATTACTTCATTTAAACACACTATTATAATTGATATAAATGATTTATTTATCTATCTTTAAAAATTCAAAAAATTGAAAAACTAATGGAAGAATTAATGTTCTTGAATTATGATTAGGTAAAAAAAATTGTGGACGGTGGTATAATTGTTGGTTTGATCGAACAATATTCAGGCAAGCAATGTATACACAATTTCTGTTCACCAACATGGCCTTTTGCCCAAGGGCCAAGCTGCTAAAGCTAGGGCTTTAGGCCTCACAAGTTTGGACTTAAAAAAGGCCTCAAAATTTTTTTATTTAGATATAATAACATTTGAATTACATATGTTATTGTAGTTGATTGGTTAATATATAGGCCTCTTTTCCTATTGGTATTTAGTTCAACTCTTAACAACCACAAAATTAATATTTTGAAATACATTTTAAAAACCTCACTTTAAAATTTACTTTAGGCCTCAAAACGGGTTGGGACGCCCCATGTCAACAAAGTAAACTTAGTTTTCTTCATATTCTAAGTCAATCAATCCATCAAAGTAAACTATGATCCTAATATAGAGATTTCTTCCAATTCTAGTTCAATTGATAAAAATCAATATTATTACGTTCGTTATTAATATTCGAATCCAAGACTGTTTTTAATTTAGGGTGTGTAAGACGGGTTATTGTACATGGTTAAAAAAAATTATAATTACATTTTGGCTATAAAGAATCTCACAATTATTTCTCACAACAAAAATCATGATAACTAGAACCTCTTTTTATTTTACAATGGTTAAACTCAAGCTAATTTACACATAATCTCAAAATTTGAGACGACTATGTTCAAACCCTAATATTATATGTCATAATTTCTAGTGATTATTATCACATCATCTAAAAAATAGAGATTTTATTAAATACTTAATTGTGAAATTTATATTAATATCAGAAAAATCGATTCAAGAAGTATTCCTTCCATCTTACAATAGGTATTTTCTTTGAAATTTTCATATTTTTTTATGATAATAATTAATTGTGTTGATTTAAATGATAAATCGAATGTCATTACTCAAATATCCTTATTAATAATATATAATTGAGTAACTTACATGATGAAAATACAATAGATAAAAATAAATTAGTAAAAAAAACTAATAAATATCACATTAGTATTCTAAAATAACATATAATATAAAATTTATAAAATAAGAAAAAAGACACCTATATTGTAAAACCACATGTTATAAACCGATGAAGTATCGTCTATCTCTCAAAAAAAACAGCTTATTACAAATATTCTTTTTCTAGAAGCAAATCAAATATTAATTAATAGATTAGCATTTAAAGCATTAAACTCATGGGCCCACTTTGTTATTTAACACAACTTTGAAAAAATTGACACTAATTAAAGAAAAGTAACTACTAATTTAATAAAGGGTGCTGCTAACCAATGCCCCGGGGGCATTGGATAAGGAACATTAAATAGTCATTTATTCTACTTATTTTTTTGAGAAAACAAAAAATTAAATGTTAAATTAACTAAGTATCCATAATTAAATGCATTATTAAATCATAGGAATAAATTTATTTGTTGTCTCTTTTACTATATCCATTATTTTACTATATCCATTATTTAAAGTGTCAAACTACACGTTTTTTTAACAAAATAAACTTTAAAAAAGTTAAACAATAAAATATAGCATAAAAATAAAATAATAATTAAAAAACTCAAATAAAAATTCATATTTAATTTAAGTATTAATACAAAAATTTAAATATTTTGATAAAATCCAAAATATGAAGAAAAAAAAACTTAAACATATGAATGAGTCTCCATTATACTTGTTCATCAACTTCATGAGCATATTCCTGTTAGAAGAAGAAAAAAATGTAAGCAAAAAATCATTTTAATTAGAAATTTAATTTAATAAATTTAATAATATATTTGTACCTAAACTTTTGAAAGAAGAATTGGATTTAAATTGGCATCTTCACAATTTTTCTTTTTTTTGTTTGTCTTCTTTTTTTCTTTTAGGGGACATGTAACAATGTTATGTCCTTCGCCTTTGCATAATCCACAAGCATTCATGTTATGAGATAACTCTTTTCCACCTTTAATTCGTCTTCGTTTAGGACGGCCTTTTGTTTTGGAAATTGGGGGACAATGAATAACTTGTTGTGAACCAGCTTCATTATTACAATCCATTATTTGATAATCAACTACTTCATCATCTGCATGTGATTCTTGAAGCCGCCATCGTGACAACAAGTAGTCATTAGGGATTCTATGACAATCTTTATGAAGAAAAACACTAAGAATGTGGCGACACAATATCCCCCAAAATTCAAATAGTTTGCAACTACATATAGCTATTTTACCATCCCAAAATACTTGATGTTTCTTACTATTATCATCTTTATAGTATTGCAACACTAACACATTACCATTCTCATGAAGAATTGAGTATTGGATGGATCTTTCAAACTCATCTTGAAACTTCTGAAAAGAAAAACGTGTGAGAACACTTTGAGCTTGCTCTTGTAATGGTGACATCAACTTCATATTTGACCCTTTGCACTTTTCTAACATTATATCAAGCTCTTCTTTTTGCTTAATATCATCAATTGCTATATCAACCTGAAAATAATTTATAATTTTTTTATACAATAATTCAGAAACAATTAGTATTAATATAGTTAAAAACATCTCACACCTGCTTTGCAAAGTCAGTTAAACTTGTGTGGGAATTGATGAATCTCTTAATGAATGCGTTAATACTCTCTGATCTTCCAGTGGTTGTCATTCCACCAAAGAAATATTCACGAAGATAAGCGAGTGCCCAATACTTTCTAATCTCATACAATCCTTTCACATGTTTATTTGTCTGCAAGTTATACTTAGAAACAACTTTTGGCCATTGATACTCAAATTCTTCACATGTCTCCAATTTATACAATACATAAAAATCAGAACACCATTTTGCATATTTGTCTCGAAGTATAGCATTAAACCAAGAACTAAACTTGAAAGTTATATGCCATATACAGAAACTATGCTTTGTTGATGACATTTCTTTCGAGATTGCTTCTTTCATCCATGGATCTTGGTCGGTTAATATAGTCCTCGGTGACTTCTTCATCAAATTTATAAAAGTCTATAAAAATGATCAAATAAACAAATTAAATAAAAGGGATTAAATAATCAAATTAATAATCTTCAATAAATAATTACCTTCATTAACCAACGAAATGCAGACATTGTTTCATTCCGTAAAAGTGCACATCCAAAAAGTATAGTCTTTCCATGGTTATTCATACCCACAAAAATTCCAAACGGCATTTCATAAGAATTTACCTTGTATGTAGTATCAAATACAACAACATCACCATATTTTTTGTACCAATCAAAGCAAGAAGCAGAGGACCAAAAAATATGTTCTAGCCTTTTTTCTTCATCAAGTGTATAAGAATATTGAAACTTTGAGCAACTCTTTTTTGCATTCTCACAATAATTTAGAAGATCCACAGCATCACTTCCTTCAACTTTTTTATTGGCTTTCAAAAAAAGATTGCGAACGTCCTTTTCAATAAATGGAAGATATCCATGCTTCACATTTTTCTCTAACTCTAAGATACGCATTATTTGTCTAACAGAAAGCCCACCTTCTTTTAATAAGAAAATGCGATTGTAATCATTTTCAGAGATAGTTCGATAAGAAGGTAAAAAACGCACCTCTGATTGAGTTAGTAAACCATGATTGTGTTCAACAACAAATGTTGTAACTCGCCACTCACTTGGAAATATATCTTGAGACTTTTGTAGTTTAATTCGTAAATGAGCTTTACATTCACACTTTGCTGATTCTCTTTTTCTCTGTTCTTTTGATGGTTCTATGTCTTTCGAGGAAACTCTACCTTCACGATGACAAAAAAAATCACGCCGACTAATAATTCCATCCTTTTGTTTTATGAACCGACCTTTTCGAATTGAGAACCCGTGATGATATGCATATCTCTTGTAAAAAGCAAATGCTTCTTCTTCAGTAAGAAATATTTGACCAATAAAAGGAACCATATTTGTCTCATCACAAACTTCATCTTCATCAACTTCTTCTAAAAAACTATTTATAACAATATTCGGACTTGAAAATATAGGATTTTGACTCTCAAAAGTTCCAATTTTTTCAACTTCTAACATGTCTTTCTCCATGATATTATGATCAAAATGATCAACAACTATTTCTGAATAACCATTTTCTAAAGAAATATCATCAGTTGGACTCTCATTCAAATTAAAATTTCTTCTAATAACAATATCCATTGTTTTTTTATCTACAAATAAAAATAATACTATAAAAATAAATTATAAAATTCTATTGTTAATGTTGAAGAGTAACACAAAAAAAACATAATTCTAAAAATAAAATTATAGTCTAGTCAAAGAAATAACTATAGCAAGAAATTATATAATAAAAATAAAAATTGAAATATTATAGATTAAAATCATGTACCTGTAGTTTTGAAATAATACTTCAACAACAAGAAGCAATGCTATGAAATAATACTTCAACAACAAGAAGCAATGCTATGAATAGTAGAATGGCGGAATGAAAAGCTGTTGACGGAATGAAAAGTTGTAGTTGCAGTAGTTTTAACGGAATGAAAAGTGTTATTAATGACTTTGTTTTCAAATTGCAACGGTTTAATTTTAATTATCCCTATTAATAATCTATGTATTCTAAAAAGGAAAATATTAATGGACCTATAAAGCATTTAATGTCCCTTAACCAGTGCCCCCGGGGCACTGGATAGCATTGTCCTTTAATAAATAAAAATTGAAAAGTAATAGTAACTACATACACCAAATTATTTTATTATTCTGGCTTAATAGCAACTTTGGTCCCCCTATTTTACCTTTTTTTGAATTTTGATCCTCCCATTTTATAAACCTAGATTTTAGTCCCTCTTTTATACTTTGTTTTGGATTTTAGTCCTCCATCAAATTTAGGACCATTTTTTAGTGAGGTGGCGTTGTCTTTGATGACGTGTCACTTATTAGTCATACATACATTTTACCAGGTCATTATTATTGTTATTTTTTTATGTTTAACTTAAATTAAATATAGTTTATTATATATAATAAAAAGAATGACTTTAAAACTATAACCTAACGTTTATTTTGCAGAGAATTATTCTTCCCCAAATATAACCTAGAGACGTGTTCTTCCCTAAATGTGACCTAATTCGATTCTATTATTCTTCTACACATATTCATCTCTTTTCTCCAATAATGTCAGATTCACGGTTCTCTTATGCTTCAACAACTTTGTCTAGTTCAAGAAGAAGAGTGAATAGGTGTTGGTGTGACCTTGAGTCACCATTGATGACTTCTTGGAGTTATGCGAATCCGGGAATGAGGTTTTATGGTTGTGGCAATTTCAGGATGATGAGGAAAAAAGGATGTAATCATTTTGAATGGTTTGATGAAGAAATGAGCAATTGTGCAAAGGATGTGATTAGATCTTTGAAAGACAAGAATGATGAACTTGTGAATTTAATGAGTGACACAAGGAAAAATGATGAGCTTTCGAAGATGGAGACAAAAAATGAAGAGTCGTTGAAGAAGATAAAATTCATGGGTTATTTTCTGGGTTTGGTACTTGTGTTTGTAATGTTAGTTGTCTTTGCACTAGTTGTATTAAAGTGATTAGTGTACTTGTGTTTGTATTATTAGTTGTGTTAGTGATGAATGTAATTGTGCTATGTAATCTTTTTTCCAGATTACTGAAAGTTGGATTAAGTTATTAATTAAGTTATTAATTTGGCTGAACTTATTTGTTGCAGTACCTTGAAATTACAGCCTTTAGTTATTTAGTTCCATAGCAGTATATAGAAAATGAAATATATCTGTTCTCTGTGAATCTAACAATCCAAGGCTATTGCAAGTATATCTGTGAAATATATCCGTAACCTTTTATCTTTCCTATGCAGATCCGTAACCTTCTAAGGAATAAGGAAAAAAAACTAAGAAATGCTATTGCAAGTATTTATATAGAATAACTATTATGGATCTTTAACAGTATTTAACAGTATTTGTATAGAATAGCTATTGCAAGTTTAAGGAAAAAAACTAAGAAATTCTTGGTGTCTATCATGGATCTTTAACTTGGGCAAAGATAAATTTCATGTTGCAGTATGTAGAAACTTGGCCAAATCATAATGCTACCTTAATATTACTTTGCAAATTCATTAAGTAGCAAATTCATTAAGTGGCCAAATCAGTCGTGTCTTAGAGAGAAACTTGGCACATAGCAGTATATAGAAAATGACCATTACAGAATGGTACAAAAGCAGTAATATAACTTTGCCATATAAAACATGACCATTACATAACAGTGTTCCAGAATGGTACAAAGGCCGGTCCCAAAAGCATAACTTGTCACAAAACAGGCCACACCAGAATAATACAGACCAAAAATATAACAGTGTGCCAAAACAAAACCTAAACTAAATAGCGTAACTTAAAATCTATTCTTGGGTTGGATTTGGCGCTTGCGATCCTCCGTCTATAACTGTTTGTGCAACCCCTTTGTTTCCATTTTTTGTCTTTTTGTTTCCACCCTTAGGAATTGCTCTCTCTGCAACTCTCTTACCTTTACACGTTCGTTTGTTATGTCCAAAACTCCCACATTTCTTGCACTTGACAGTTTGAAGACTTATAGGTAATATGTTTCTATTTCTCGGCTCATCATTTGACTTGTTACGATTCTTCTTTGGCCTACCAATAGATCTTCTCATGACGGGAGGGTTGATTGGTTGAGTAACATTTGTCGACCATAGTTGTGGACCATTGGTTGGCATAATGATATAGCTATAAGTAGCCATCACCGTAGACCTCCTATACACAAACAAAACGATGAATTCGTAAGTTAACATAATATGTCGATAACATGACAACATTGTGTTTCGGTTAAAATGAGAAGGTGATACCTGTAGAATGATGAAACATAATCTTTGGGGTCCTTTTTGTTAAACCATATGCACGCGATAGCATGACAACACGGTATTCCGGTTAAATCCCACCTCCTACAAGCACATGTCTTCTGCAGCAAGTTTACAATATATGTCTCAATACTGTTTGAAACCCCAAATATAGCAAAGTCATCATCCGAATGCCAAGTTTCACTCCACCGTTCTGCTTCCCGCTTTGTTTTTTCCAGTACTTTTTGAATATTAGGACTTATAGCACTTGTGTACCTGGATAACTTCTCCTTTTGAGTAGAAATTCTCACTGTTATGTAATGTTTAATTCCTTCAAGCAATGTGATTATTGGCTTGTCTCTATACTCCAATATTGCTCGGTTAAAAGCCTCGCACATATTATTGACTTGTAAATCGCACTGTGAGTCTGTCTTGAAATGAGATCTACTCCAACATGCAGGAGGTACATCCATCATGTCTTTCCAAGCCTTGGCATTAAGATCTTTCATTTGATTCATTACTCTTTCCCATGTCGGTCTTGTTGAGGCTCTAGCTGCCCTCCATAACACTTCTTTCATATGAATTCCAGGATACTTCTTCCTCCAATTTCCATATAAGTGTTTAACACATACTCTATGCTCAACATATTGGCTTGTTTCCAGAATTGCTGGGACCAGACCCTGGAATAACATAACAAAGACATATTAATAACATACATATTGCAACTATACATACTGCATTATAACATAATTGTATAGTAACATAATTGTATAGTTAAGAACAGTGCAGAATTGAACATAAGCATTGTATTTATATACTGCAGAATTGTATGCATTTATCTTTCTCTTATATACTGCAGAATTGCAAAATTGGTTCGTTGTCCTAAGGCTAAACCTAATATAAAAGGGACAACCTTCCATACATTTTACAACCACTCTCTTCTTGTCATTTTTCCTGATCACAACATTCTTTTACGACATACTCTTTTAAGTCTTAATTTACTTCAATTGCTACTACAATTTTTTTTTTGTCTAGTACTAGTTCAATTTTTTTAATTACAACAATGGTGAATGTTAACAAATTTTGTACCGTATAAAATAAAATGTTAACATATTTTTTAAGCATAATTATACCATGGGTCTTTCAAATTATTTTATTATATCATGATGGTATTTAAAGTTATTTTTATAATAATTTGATTTTTTAAATTATTTTTTGTTTGAATTAGGATCTGATTATATATTTTATGGATGCTACTTTATGTATTTAGAATATTAATATATGTATTATGTTACAACTTTATATATTTTGGGTGATTGGTTTAATCAAAAACTGAAGAAAAAAAAGGATAAAAAGATTAACTGTACACATATTTGTTAATTTAAAAGATTAAGTTGTTACCAAAAAATTTAAGAGACCAATTTATTATAATAAAATAACTTAAATGACCCATAGTATAATTATGTCTATTATTTAACAAAATAAATAAATTTTGCATGCTTTCTTTTAAATAGTTTAATATGCATGCACTTATAGTGTATTACATGATCATTCAATAAAAAAAACTATCAAACTTTTATACCATCATTTAACTAATTTTAATATATCTAGTAGTAATTTATCAGAATGCACATGGATGTTCGAGAGCAATCAAAAATAGGCTAATTAACCTTTGTTAAGAAATGTGATTGAACCTAACTCAATCTTATAAAATTAGTTTGTAGGATGAAAATTTCATCCACTTATAAGGACATGTTAATGTCATAGATTATCTAATGTGAGACTCTAGACACACCCCCTCACGTCCATGGTTGGACAACTGAAACGTGGAAATAAATGATGGATGACCTGATAGCAGAAATCTGATAGCAAGTGACCCACAGGATCTTAAACGAGGCTCTTATACCATGTTAAGAAATGTGGTTGAGCCTAACTCAACCCTACAAAACTGGCTTTGTAGGGTGTGGATTGTCCCCATTTTAAAGTACATGTTCAAGCCATATATTGTTTGATATGAGACTCTTAACAACCATAAACTGATCAACATTGACGAATCTCAGACTCTATAAAGTCGAGCTAAGAGCTCCACACTATAACATGAGCTTGAAATATATTACTCAAGCTTGATCTTATATGGGTTGCATATTATCCAAAGCAGATTGTTCAAAGTTGGGAGGATCTCTAACCTGACCATCAGCCTTTTCTACAATGACACCTTCTTGCTTAAGTCTAAAATCATTTTTAATAAATGATTCAAGACTTATGAGACAGACGTTGGACCATCTATTCTGACATCTTGTTTGGTCTTTCATCTTCATACATATCATCTTTATCAATCCAGAGAAGTTGGAAACCCCTGATGTCTTCCTCAGGTGTGTTCTTCTTCATAGGAGCTTCTTTACCCCATGAAAACACCTCTGAATTTGTGGAAGTTCATATTTCTCCTTTGATCACCTTGAAGGTTTATGGTGTTCACATTTGTTGTTGATTTTTTCCTTAGTAGCATCTCCTTATGATCAAACTTAACCAACTTCTTTAGGGTCTTGATTCTTCCTTTTTCTCTATTGTCAACAGTGGCATGAGCAGTTTTTTCTTTAGACCTTTGCTAAGCACCCTCATTATTATAATATCATTATTTACTTGTGATCCTATGTGTGTTATAAGAGCTATTTCGCCAGTTGAGGTAACATTGTGTTTCCACTTTTTCTTGGTCTAGGCTTCCCTGATCTTCAGTAATTTGTAACAATAAGGTCTTGTTTGTCCATATTTACCACAATGGTAACATATCAAAATCAGATTCTTATTATAACTGTGATGAGGTGACACATGTTGACCGCGATGCTGTGACACGTGGTCCAATCTTAGAACCTCTGTCTTCTTTTCAGGAAGAACAACATTTTCTGGGGAAATCTCCATCTCTTTCGTGCTTGTTCTAAAGCCCGTTCTCTTCACATCTTTGTCCACCCCTTCAAACTCCATCATTTCATTAAGTAAACTTGAACTATTTTTCAAATTACTTTCAATCTGTACCAAGTTTTCCCGTTTAGAGTTTAGTGAAAAAATTTCTTTTTTTGCATATGTGATAGTCGAGGCAAGCTCTTTTGTTTCCTTATGATATATACCTATGATTTTCTTCTAACCGTCTATAGTTAAGCACGCTTCTTCCCAAAAGTTATAAAAATAACTCAAAAAAATTAACAATGAATTTAACTATTCTATCAAAAAATAAATAAATAAAATTCAATTATATCATTTTAATTATTTAATTTTCAATTACTTCATCCAAAATAAATAAATTGATGGAAGAATTCAAAATTCTTGATTTGGACGGTGGTATAATTTTTGCTTGATCAAACAATATTCAAGAACAAAAAAGGATATTAATCTCTACCACTATAGTTCCAAAGTCACACAAGCAACAACAATGAAAACATAATTTCTGTTCACCAACTTGGCTTTTTCCAATTCGTCAACAAAATAAACTTCATTTTTTCTAACATTTTTCTTCATATTCTAATCCAATCAATCCATCATTTTCACTTACTAGTTGACTATGGTCCTAAATCCTAATAGAGATTTCACTGTTTAATTAATTTTGAATTTTATATTAACATCAAAAACTTCGATTCAAAAAATAACTATGTGGCGGAACGAGATATATCATTCAAAAAGAAAAAATAAGTTATTACGAATATTCTTTTTCTAGAAGCAAAATCAAATATTAATTAATGGACTAGCATTAATTAAAGCATTAAATTCATGGTCCCACTTTGTTATTTAAGGTTGCTTTTGAAAAATTTGACACTAATTAAAGAAAAGTAACTATTTTAATTAAAAAAATTGGGATGCATATTAACTACTTCCACCAAATTACTTTATTTTTCTTCATAAAAAATTAAATATAATTAAATATAATAAAATTATATTTAAAATCTTAACACATTAAATATACGTGTTTTAAAAAAATATTTTTATAAATATTAATTTGTGTCTTTGAGGCACATGTTAATTTCTTGTTTTATTTTTTAGATTTTTATGTTTTAATTTATTTCGATTATTTTTACTAATTTTTTTTGTCGAGTACTACTTCAATTTATTTTAATTAGTAAGGTAAATGTTAACAAATTTTATAAAAATAAAATGTCTACATATTTTTAGGGTCGGCCCAATCGGCCCGAAGGCCCCGTTCAATACTCTATTCTTCCACCCTTTCTTATTAAAAACAACAAGAATCCAAGACAACTCTTCATTCTATTTCTTTGGGGTATGATTAACACCAATCCAACTCAGAATTTGCTGCCAAACTGCCTGAATTTGCGAACATTGGACAAGAGATGTTCTTGAGTATCAATTTTCTTGCAAAAACAACACTCATTACTGTTACACAGACCAAATCTCATCAATCTTTGTTTTGTTGCAAGTTTTGAATGGCAAGCCATCCAAAGGGTGTGAATTGCCTTTAGTCTAGCAAGGCTACCATACATCATACTTCTCCAAGCAACATTTTGATCATCTTCAAGCAGAGCCAGATACATGCCTTTCGTGTGAAATTTATCCTTTGTTAGCATTTGTTGTCCCTCCTGCAAGCTACTAATCTCATCTCTAACTTTCAGAAGTTTCTTCAAAATCCAAGAGCTAGACTTCTTTAGAGGGACCTCCAATATATCCTTCTGTTTTGTATAGTAACTATGGATCCATCGAATCCATAGACTATCCGATTTACCACTCAAATTCCACAGATTCTTCGCCATACACGCTTTGTGTAGGTGTTTTCATGTTGGCTGCATTTGTGGTAAAACATCCCTGGGTGTTTAATGTCTTGACCGATGTCATGACATGCTTTATATGATGTTATGCAGGCTGCATATGTTTTAAGCTAATACAAGTTTTGTTAGTGAATGTCATGACCGATGTCATGACATCCATGCCTGACCGCAGGAGCTGTTATGTTTTATTATTATGTTTCCTGATTTCTCTCAATCTAAAATTTAGGAAACTGTTTATTGTGTGCTGAATATTTCGTCTAGAAGATTTCGTTAACAACACATTCTGTAACAACCTGATGACACGTAAATTAGGTTAACTTGGTTAACCCTAATTTGGTTTTTGGAAAGCCCGAGACCTAAGAGCTGCATATAAGAAGACTGCAATCCTAATTTGGAACGTAGAGAGAAAGATTTGTTAATTGTGAAGAACCGTAGTTCTGTAGCTATGTGTTTAGTCTCTTGTACTCCAAGAAATTGTCTTTTGATGATTGTTTTGGAATTGGTTGTTTATGTACTTTGTCACTCTAAGCTTTTAAGCACGAGTGTGTGTCTTTTGATTGAAGCTTTTAAGTAGATCAAGGTGTGTTTTTGAAGTGTGTCTTCTCTCTAATTTGTGTAATGTTTGTTTGTAATCACTGTTGTGATTGAGGGGGAGTGAGTGGAGATACTCAGGTCTAGGAATAGATTGGAACTACATTGGGTAGGTCTTAAGTGAGGAGTAGTAAACAGGGGAGTTTAACTCTGAATTAATTCTGCTTATATTGGATTCTCTCCCTGGCTTGGTAGCCCCCAGAGTAGGTATTGTTGTATACCGAACTAGGTGAATAATTTGCTGTGTTCTTTACTGTTTTTATGCACTTCTGTTTTAACATTTTATTTTGTGTAATTGAGGATGTCATAACATCCAGTACGACATCGCGTGTGAGTTACTAGAATTTTCACTTTGTTCCAGTGTAGAAGACCTATAATATTTAGTCCACCTTTACTCTTTGGTTTACAAACAGTTTTCCAAGTAACCAGACTCTTTCTAGTTACTTTATCACTTCCCGTCCATAGAAATGTCCGGCAAATAGCTTCCACTCGATGAATAACTTGTTTAAGCAGTGGGAGACACTGCATCCAGAAGTTATTAATCGTAAACAACACACTCTTAATGAGTTGAGCACCACCTGCAAGAAGCCGAGCTAACCAATGTTTGATCTTGCAAATAATCTTTTCAACTAAACCAATACAATTATTAGCAGATAGTTTCCTACTGGTCAAAGGAATCCCTAAATATCTAAAAGGGAGAGGGCCTTTTTTAAAACCAGTAACATTAAGAATTTGGATCTTCACCGCCTCTTCTACATTCCCAAAATAAGCCTTACCTTTCCCAGGATTAACATACATAACTGTTGCCTATGAGAATTCTCCAAATTTTTGCATTGCAAGCTGCACAGAATCCATATCTCCTCTAGTAAAGATGAGAAGATCATCAGCAAAGCTAATGTTTATAATGCTTTTCTTTTCACACTTTGAGTGGAAGTTAAAATCTGGATTTTTCTTCAATTTCTGCATGATCCTGTACATATAATCCATGACAATAACAAATATGAGATGGGACAAGCGGTCACCTTGTCTTAGCCCTCTTTTGGCTTTTAGAGTCTCAGTGGTTTCATCATTTATCAGGTCGGCCCTGTTTTTAATCAAAGAGAAGAAATGACATGTATATATATATATATATATATGAATATCTGTAGAGTCGTAAGAGACAAATTAATTAATTTTAAACGGGATGATGTATGTTTTCATTCCGATCAACAAATTAGTGGTACATTAGGATATCTAATATTTTTGTGTGAAGTTTTCTCTTTGTAACATGTGTAGGTATCATTTCTTGAATGTCATTTGGTGTTTGTTGTTATTCATCAATAATAGAGTTTCCATTATACTCCAAGGAAGAAGTTGGAGAGATTTAGTGTAGGTAGAGAAATATTGCTTGCAGACAAAGTTAGGAGTTGTCCAATCAACGTTTGGCTATGGAAATTGCTCAAACAAAAGATCGGTGGGATCAACTGGATTGCCACACACGAATACTTGGAGCAGAATTATTGCGGACAAAGAGGTTATTGGATCAAGATCTTTAGAGATCTTATTTTTGTTAGTAGTTAAGTATCTACATCTACAAAGAGAATTGTTGTTTGATAGTTCGTTGCAACTAAAATATTTGTAATCAAACTTATCAAAATAGTAGATGATCGTGATTATTTTCCAATATTTTTCAACATTATTGAAGAGTGGGGTAGGCAAAGCGAGGACGAACGCCAAACCATTACATATCTCTGTGTATCTTTTCTTCTTCCTTTATCTCATTTCGATTTTCCAGTATTCATTTATGCATTGATTGTATGCCACATAAGTTAGACTTTGCTTATAGAGATTTAATGTATAAGCCTATGTCTGTGGTGTATCAGTCTTATTGAAGTATCATGAAACCAATTGTGTCTTGATAGAACATATATGCTAAGAATTTTAAAATAGATTTGTTCAAAGCTACTTGAGTAGTTTTGTGATTGACTTGCATTATAAGCATTCAAGTGCATAGTGAACATCATGCATTATTTTATATGGTTAAGTTTATTCTGATGCTTCCAATCTCTCTTATTTTTGTGTTTTACTTTCACATGGGACCTAAAATATTTTTGAGATTGTCTTTAAGGGAAAAAGGTCTATTCAACCCCCCTTCTAGACCTCTTTATGTCCATATTCTCACCTAATAGTTCAGACTTTACATCAACCTCCTTATCAATTCCTTCTTCAACCTCCTATTTTATTTTTAGCAAACAATCACATGCTTAGTTCACTTAAGAGATTGACTCGAAAAAATTTAAGAACAATTTGTGTAGACAAATATAATGAAAAGTGTTTGTGATTTGGACTTAATGTTTGAATGTGTGAAACTTGAACGTAAACTTTAAAATAATTGCTAAATGTCATTAAAATAATTGCTTTGTATACAAAAGATTTAAAGAAATAAAAGGGAGGATGTAGACTCATGCATTTTCTCACAAACTATTTTTCTCTGAAATTTGGATACTTTAGTTCTATAGAGAATATTTGATGAATTTTGCAACCATGATTACATAAATGAGTCTGCATAATATTCTACTATAATGATAACCGTCGGTAATAGCTATTTTCTCAGTAATCGACATGTATCCCCTTACACATGCTTCAAACTTCTAGTTTATTTCCACGCATCTTCATTGGTTAAAAACTGCTGCAAACTATTTGTCACATTGACAACTGCCTTTGAACCTCCTAACTGCCTTTGAGAGTTTCTGATTAATTTCTAAAGCATTGTCGAGACATCTTTTACTTAACTGACTCTTTAGACTTAAAAATATGCTAAGTCCTAAACATATTATGTACTTATCAAACTTGACCCTTTGTCGAAGGTTTGTGTTATGTAAACCTTTTTGAAATTCTGGACATGTTTTAAAGAGAAAGTAGTCATAATCTTGTGGATCTATTCTTGAGACTCTTTCAAACCAAAGCCTAACATGTTAATCGAACTTCTTGGTCGATGTGACTAGTATGTCGAAGACAAGTCTCTTCATATTTAGTTATTTTCAAACGTTGTTTATCACCATTCTCTGTTAAACCCCTTAGCCATAATTTTCAAGCTAATACTTCCTGTTTAATTCCTTGATTATTACCACCTTATTCAACCTCCTTTTTTCCCATGTTTTTCACCATATATTAGGTCATTATCCGTTGGGGTTGGTTGAAAATATACATTAAAATTATCTATCAGATCATTGGTCGCCATAGAATTGTCTACAATAACGTTCTTTAGTATTACATAGAGACTATTTCGTTACGTTATAAAAAGAATGACCTTCGAATAAAATGAAAATATAAAATCTGAAAAAAAAGAAAGAAAAAAAAACCTAATTCATAAATTAAAGATTAAAAAAAATTAAAAATTAAAATATGAGTACTTAAAATTGCACCTAACAATAACATGTCTTATAGTACATACATACACTTGCCTCTTGCTGCTGTCAACTTTGACTAAATAAAAATATCACGTGTGATGTCAGTTAACTGATTTCAAAATTGGAAGCTTTCACCAAACAATGAACAAGAAAATTATCTCACAATAAAATAGCTGCACTGACTTGACATTAATGCAACTAGTTGAATTTTTTAACTCCCTCAAAACTTATATAATCATTACATTATAAAAATAAATAAATAATTTCTTGTGGACAAAGTAATTTATATGACTTCCGCATATTTATTATCAGACGTTATTATCGGAGTTCGAATTTTAATATTCACAATTATGTGTAAAATTTTAATAATTATTACCACTTTATTTTATAGATAAATATTTTTTAATATGTCGAGTTAGAGTTTGTAAATAAATTATATATCAATGAATAATAAATATAAAAATATTTAGTATAAATATACATGAATTTTAAATTATATATATATATATATATATATATATATATATATATATATATATATATATATATATATATATATATATATATATATATATATATATATATATATATATATATATATATATATAAAAATGAAAACTTAAAAGTTTAACTATGGCAAAAATATAAAATGGAGGTAGTAGTTGACAATTATAATTTCAGCATAAAGCATGATGAAGATGTGGGGACCATTGTTCACTTTGTCACGTTTCATGTTGTTTCTTCTCATTTTCTTCTCTCTTCAAACTTTAAAAACAACCCAAAAGTATCTTGTGTTTTGAAATTTTCATTTGAAGCTTGGAAAAAAAAATGGTTTCATTCAAGAAAATGTGAAACTATTTTTCTTTGCCAGCTAGGATTTTACTGAACAATTTCAAACCTGGTACGTTTGTTTTTTTAAGTTAAAATTCTGTTAAGGTTGTTGTTGCTGTTTTTTTTGTGTCTGTTTTTGTAAATTTTGTGTAGTTTATCATATGGAGATTTGATGTTTTTAAGAAAAGTATATGTGTTCATGAAATTGAAGAAATGAAATATGAAACCCTTGTTCAAAATTGAAGGAATATGTATATGGAAAAAATAGTTTGTTTGTTTTGAGAAATTAGCGTTGTATTCAAAACCGACACTTCATATTAAGACATGTTTGGTTTCTACATGTTTGTGTCTGGTGTTCGTGTCTGTGTATGTGTCTGGTGTCCGTATGTGTGTGTTGGCGTGTCTGGTGTCCGTATGTGTTTGTTGGCGTGTCTGGTATTCGTGTTTGTGTCTGGTGTTTGTGTCTGGTGTTCGTGTCTGTGTCTGTTAGTGTCTGTGTCTGGTGTCTGTATCTGTGTGTGTTTGTGTCTGGTGTTCGTGTCTGTGTCTGTTAGTGTCTGTGTGTCTGGTGTTCGTGTCTTAATTGTTTCTTTTGAATTGTTGCAGATAAGATAATTCAGTTTGTTCTAGTGAAGGAAGAGAGATGGATAGGATTAAAGAGGGGAACGAAAGTAGCCGAACGCGGCATTCGGTTGTGGCTCTAGCAATCAAGGGGAACAAGAAAAGCAAGTATGTGGTACAATGGACACTCAACAAGTTTGTTCCTGAGGGAATGATTATCTTCAAGTTGATACATGTTCATGCTGGTATAACTGGAGTCCCTACACCAAGTAATATGATTGTTTGTTAAGTTTAATATTAACTGCAAAAAAAATGAACCTATATGTTGAAGAGATTGGTCAATGAAGTTTGATCTCTTTCTAAAATAATCGGTTTAGTATGACTAATTTTTCGTTAATACCCTTTGGGCTTGGCCCAATTCAACTGACAAAAATCGATATTGTTAGATTGTACACCATCACCCGTTTTCCAAACTAGGACCTCAGGGTCGTGTGTGAGTTTCTGGTGGTTATTGTAGCTTTGTCTAGATAGATAATTCGATATTTTTGTATTTCCAGTGGGTAATTATCTCCCGATTTCACAAGTGCGTAATGATGTAGCGGCTGCTTACAAAAAGGAAATGGAGTGGAAGACGCAACAAATGCTTCTACCTTTTAAGAAAATGTGCGAGCAAAGAAAGGTACGATATCGTTGTTCATGAAGACGAATTTGAGCAAATAATGCACTTTAGGATCTTTATTCTGATATTGTTGGAACAGGTTCATGTAGATCTTGTAGTAATTGAATCGGATGATGTGGCGTCCGCCGTAGCAGAGGAAGTAACTAAGGACGCGATAACCAAGTTGGTCGTTGGCGCTTCATCTGGCAGCTTATTCAAAAGGTACCAAATTTGAAGCTTCAACATTTTCTATGCTTAACGCTTGCGGTCTTCATCTGATCATACGATTTTTTTTTGTCGTGTTTTCAGTAAACATAAGGGTATGTCTGCGAAAATTTCGGCATGTACTCCGAGATATTGTACGGTATATGCTGTTTCGAAAGGAAATTTGTCAATACGGCCGTCAGATATGCAGGTTGACGAAAGCATTACGGATGACACGAGCGAAATCAGTTTTTCTTCAAGCAGCTCATCGAACTACACTTCTACTACTCAGACAGATTCTGGCTCGGTTGCATCGTATGCTGCTTTGCATTCCTCGTCTTTGGCAACACAACGATTTCAAGCTCTTTCGAGTTTGAATCAGACCCTGATAAACACAGCTCCGGGTTTGAATGAAGCTAGTCATTCTAGAGGGCAGTCCATTGATCTTGGAAGAGAGAATGTTGCTACAAGTTCAGCTAGAAACTCAGATTTTGGTCGTGCTTTGAGTCGGGCTTCTAGTTACAGAAGCATTGCTTCGGATACTGAATCGTGGGTCACTGGTCAAAATTCCGTTAAGGGTTCGCCGTTAGCTTCTAGACTTTCGTCGCCTAATAGACAGGTAATTGAAATTTCTTTCTTTCGTTGGACTCGATGAAATAGTACTTGTTTCGAATTCACACTTCCCGTAAATGATGCTATCTTTGACGAGAATTTGATAAATTCTTAACAAGAATGAACTTTAATTGTGGTATGCTGTTATCTATCAGGAAAATTTTAACCTTGAGCTGGAAAAGTTGAGAATTGAACTAAGACATGCCCAAGGAATGCATGCGGTAGCTCAAACCGAGAACATCGATGCATCACGCAAGGTAATTCAATTTTCTTTTGGACAAAAACACTTCTAACTTCTTTTAGGCCCGTCCCACAAAAGCCTGAAAAAAAAGGGCTGGGCGGGCATTATTGAGGGCGCGAGCCTAAAACCTTGATCCGCCCTGAAAAAAATGAGGGCGGAGCTCGCTCGCGAGCACTGCATCTTTAAAGCCTAAAAATTGCAAAAATTTATATTAATACCCGGGCCTACAAAAGCCCACAAGATAACGGGACGGAGCGGGGCGGACCAATTAGATGGTGCAGGCCTAAACCTTTGCCCGCCCCATAAAAAAGTGCCAGAAAAATGGACATGCCTGCCAAGCCGGACCCGTTTTTCCACCTTTTCATACTTCCGGATAAGTATAATACTCTAGAGTAGCGATTGCGTGATGAATTTTTTCTATATATTTGGAATAAAATCTTGTGATTTACATCGTGACATGGAGTAAAATGTGTTATTATTTTGAGCAGCTAAGTGAATTAAGCAAGAGGAGATCAGGAGAATCCATAAAAATGAAGGAGATTATTGCTAAAGAAGAGGTGGCTGAGGAATTAGCAAGACAAGAAATTGAGAAATATGAAGCGGCGGCACGAGAGGCCGCATATTTGAAAGAGTCCGCCGAAAGAGAAGCTTCGGAAAGAAAAGAAACGGAATTGAAAGCTATCCGCGCTGCCAAAGAGAAAGAAAAACTCGAGGATGCTCTAAGTGGTTCCACGCCTCAGTACCGAAAGTTTACGTGGGATGAAATAGTTTTAGCTACTTCGTCTTTCTCCGAAGACTTGAGAATCGGAATGGGTGCGTACGGAATGGTGTATAAGTGCACTTTGCATCATACAACTGTCGCTGTTAAAGTTCTCCACTCGGCCGGAATCAGCCAAAGCAAGCAGTTCCAGCAGGAGGTATGAAAGCTATACGAATATACGATTTCGAATTCGAATTGAACTGAAAAAAAAAAGACTAATAACTTCTCTTTGCTTTCAGTTAGAGATATTAAGCAGAATTCGTCATCCGAACTTGCTTCTTCTTCTTGGCGCATGTCCCGATCACGGTTGCCTTGTGTACGAATACATGGAGAACGGTAGCTTGGAGGATAGGCTATTTCAGAAAAACAGTACCACCGCAATCCCATGGTTTGATCGGTTTCGAATCGCTTGGGAAATCGCGTCAGCTCTTTCCTTTCTTCACAGCACAAAGCCACAGCCTATCATCCACCGCGACTTGAAACCAGCAAACATCTTGCTCGGTGGTAACCTTGTCAGCAAGATTGGCGATATCGGTCTTTCAACAATCCTCGATTCAGATGATTTATCTACTATGTACAAAGACACAGCGCCTGTTGGAACACTCAGTTACATCGATCCCGAGTATCAAAGGAGCGGTTTAATATCTACGAAATCCGATGTTTATGCTTTCGGATTAGTGATGTTACAGTTATTGACAGCGAAACCAGCAACAGCGCTTACTCATGTGGTTGAAACAGCAATAGAAGGCGGTAACTTAACCGACATATTGGATCAAAAAGCAGGTTCATGGCCATTTCAAGAGACGTTAGACTTGGCTCGATTAGCTTTGAGTTGCGCTGAGCTTCGGCGTAGAGACCGGCCCGATTTGTTAGAACACGTGCTTCCCGCGCTGGAGAAGCTTAAAGAAGTTGCTGATAAAGCTCATCATTCCGCTTCAATGGTTACTATTAAACCGAAACCTCCAAACCATTTCATCTGCCCTATACTTCAGGTACTTAACTAAACACTCACTTTCGAGTCCTTTTGTATTAAATCACGACTATTTTCGAAGATGATTGATCGTTGTGGTTTACTTGATTTGGTTTAGGATGTGATGGACGATCCGTGCGTTGCTGCAGACGGATATACGTATGACCGAAAAGCGATTGAGAAATGGCTTGAAGAGAATGAGAAATCACCAATGACAAACATGGCTTTGCCTCATAAGTTTTTGATTCCTAATTACACACTTTTATCAGCAATTTTGGAGTGGAAGTCCAAAGAAATATGATACTACATTGTTTATTTTTCAATGTTGATTTTGAGTTAATTAGTTTTTCTTATGTAGCTTGGCTTAAAGATTCTTTGTGTAGGTTTTTAGGACATGTAATACAGATTTTGGTTAGGGAGATTGAGTTTTCATTGTAGATAAATTTGATCATATGGTCTGATTTTGTAGGTAATATGTATTATAGTTTATAGACTAATTTATTCAAACTAACATAACTAACAATCACCTAAATTTAGCATCAATAACTATGGTAGCTGTACAATTCTGTATAGTTAGGTTTCTGCTGCGCTGGTTTTTTGTTTGTACTGTCACAATTATAATTTGTCGGTGGAAAATCCTATAAATCATGCTTCAAATGAAGGTAGCTCAATGCACGGGACACCGTTCTAATTTAAAAAATGGATATAAATTTTAAAAAAATAATATAATTATAATAAATAAAAATGACACATATAACACATAATTACTATCCCCAGTCTATTTATAAGAAAAAATCATTTTTTTAGATACATTGAATAAATAATGTATCTAGACAGTATGTTGTCCAGATACATTATTTATTCAATGTATCTAAAAAGATAATATTTTCTTATAAATGAGACTAAAGGGAGTATGTGTTAATAAAACAAAATAAATTATAATTATTTAGACATTTATTTATTGTATTGAATTTTTATTATAATATTTTTTAATTTATAAAATTTTTTTATATTAATTTATATATTTATTAATATTAATGCAAAAAAAAATTAGACTTTTCAAAATTTTGGGACCCTCTAAAGTATTTGAATTTGATTTCATTTTGATCTTTCCATCTAAAATGACATCATTTAATTTGATAATTTGTTTTCATGTCATCTTTTTGGGCCATTCTTTCAAACCTTGGTTTTAAGTTTTAACTTTTCAAGCCATTTTTTTGTTATTCATTGAGCCAAATTATAAGCCATTTGGTTAAGCCAATTTGAAGCTAAACTTGGAGCCAAATCAAGCCATATTTCAAGAGCCTTTTTCAATTGTTGAGCCATTTTGATTAAAGCCAACCTTGTCACTTTGGGGACCACATACTCCATCTCATATCACGGTTTTCATGTTGACAGTAAAACAACTTCAAATTTCAACATTTCACTCATATTTCAAAACCAAATTCACATTACACCAAAAAAAAAAATCCCATTTGTGTGGGAAGAACCTTTTGTGTGGTAAATATATTCCATTTTGACAAGCTCAAATAAAAATATGCTTAAACAAAAATTTATTTACCATCAATAAATCCAAATAAGTGATACTCTTTTGTTCTTTTTAAATTTAAAAAAGAAAAACAAAAAACAAAATCGTTTCTTTTTATTTTCAAAGTTTAAAATAGGATTAATTATTCTTTTGTCAAAATTATTTATAAATATTTATTTCTAAAAAATGTAAAATGAGATAATGAATAATTAAAAAATATTATTAAATCAGGCGTAATAAAATTATAAATATGATTATATGTTAATCCATTACAAATATTATAAATACAATTACAAAAATTATAAATACGGTATAAAATAAGCGAAACCCTATCAATACAAATTTAACATCTATATAAAAAGTAAACAAGTCTTTTCTTCTGTTCCACTTTTACTAAACCCTTTTTTCTATTAATAACTCCCTATGAATTCTTAATTCTCACTCAAACTTTCAAATTCAAATCATTAATCAACAATATCAAAACCTAAGTGTAACTCCTTCATTAGTAAAAGAGGATTGTACTACACCAACAAGAACTTAATTTGTTTCTGAATGGAGGTATCTTTCAAAGAGAAACTCGTTAAGCAATGTTTCGTTTATCACAGTCTCTTAAGGATCCACCATAATCCATAGAAGGATTGTTGATGGGCCGGTATAGAAGAGGTGATGTGGTTGATGTGTAATCAGATGTTTCGTGGGCTATAAGCTTGTGAATATCAAGGATTGGAATTTATGTGTGATTGTCGTACCCTAACCAGCACATTGTGTGGCTGTTATTCAATGTTTGGTGATCAGTACTAGAATAGATGGGTATATCTTGGGTTGGCTCAACGGGAGATGTATCTAGAGGAGTATCCGTAGACCCTCGATAGTGAAGCAATGCCAGTCTCGATAAAGCCAAGACACACAAGGTTTTGGAGTGTCGGGGAATTCCAAGAAAGAATGTTCAAGCCATGAAGTATGGTTAGTTGTATTGTGGCTATTCTAGAGATGTTGGAAGCACTATCCTGAGATGTACACTTTGAGAAGTTAGTACAGTGACAGATTTGGGAACAACAAGTATTGGATGACTGTGTGACTGGAATGTGACCGTAAAAGGATTATCTTATCGGTTAAGTTGCAATGAGTTAGTAAATGCATTTTAACTCTACAAGTATGAGACTGCATGGTTGGGAAGTAGCTATGGGGGTTGGCATGGCTACCGTAGGAGATTTACGATATCAAAATCAATAGAGTTACGACAAATTACTTTTTAGGGAACATTTAGCTACAAACGTGTTGAACTCGAAACAATGAACCAAGTTTGTGTTTAAGTGGACCTAACCAAGAATGATGGAATCATTAGTGAACTGGTCGTGAAAAACTATCCAACCTCGAGGAGCAGTCGTCGACTAGTATGGTCAAGACTCAAGTACGCATTGTATCAGATGAGTGAAGAGAAGAAATTGTTTCTATTAAGGGATTGAGTGTGATAGGATAATGAAACTAAGTAGATAATGGACTTAGTGTGGCTAAGAGGATTCCAAGAAGAACGCGGCCGGTTGAGATTAGAGTAGCGCAACAAATTAAGAAGAATGATATAAGCATGTAGTAGGTATGGATATAGTACTTGTGATTTTATTTTTGAATTGAGGTATCTTCCAAAGAGAAACTCATCAAAGCAATGTTTCGTGTTGGTGATTTTAGTATCATCAACGCATTTTGGTAGTAATGTGATTTACTATAGGCCAATGCAATTATGCGTTAAGTTTGAAACGAGTTAGGGTAGTGCGGAGTGCATGCTCGTCGAGCCAAACGCGTAATTGAATATGAATAATAGAAACGGGCATAACGTTCCGTTTGAATAGTTGCACCCGTTCCCAACGAACATAACGATTTGTTTGAATAGTTGCACCCGTTCCAACAGACATAACTGTTTTCCGAAAAGGTGTGTCTGTTCGTTTCTATTATTGGTCTCCTATATAAGGAGTCTTTTGGTCTCGATTTGAAACACGAAATTAAATACTTCCTCTACATTCTGATCTGTTCTCCATTGTCAGAAACAGATTGATTCTTCAAGAATTATTCCCGCAAAGATTTCGTGAACCCAGACAAGAATAGGGTCGAAATACTTTGTTTGGAAAGTGAACAAACACGATTCTTGAAGATATCCAGGATTATCATACCTATATCTAACAAACGAACAAAGTATTTTTTTCTGATAATCATGGCTGGAGGAGGAAGCACCGTCAAGGAGATGACTAAAAGTTTCGGAAAATTGGACAAGTTTCAAGGACAATTTAATATGGTGAACACACAAAAAATTTACATCATAAACCGGTATTTTGTATAATGGCAACCGGGATTCTCATTTCAAACAACAAAAGATAGATGATTGTGTTGGAGACACATTCTAAATACTATAAGAGTCAACATTCGGGTACGTTTTATAATATCTCATAAATTACAAATTGATTGCAGAGATTATGTGTTTTGGTAATGATTATTTAATTTAATAATAATTTAAATTTGATCTATTCAGTTGCATATCAACTATCTACCCAATACTATAATGTTGCCCAAACTTACTATCTTACCCTTCCATCAATTATTTTTTACACTACAAAAAGGCTATATAAGTAATTAACAAAATAAAAATTCATCCATGCCAATTGTATGCTTGTCATTGGTCAATTGGTCAAAAACCTAAAAAGTTATGTACTACCATAAGTTATCTTTTCCAATTTTCGTTTCCCTCCCAAAAGCAACATACCACACTGTCAACCTCTCATTGGTCAAATACCGTATTTTTCTATGATTCCATTTCCCCTTCTTCTCTTCCTCTCTCCACCACATTCTTCTTCTCTTTCTTTTCTCTCCTTTTCCGAGCGATCACGCTTTCTACCACCGTATCTCCTTTCCGACAGTCACTACTCACCAAGATTCCATTTTACTCTAACAATTTATTGTTTTCTTGAAGCAAATAGATCCAGATCTAAAACATTAATTTGGTTTAACCTTGCAGATTTAAAGGAAATCATACAAAGGAAAAACTGATGAAGATGAAATAGGATCTACAAGTATGTGTTATGGGGTTTTTATTTTTTCCATGCTTCTGATTTTTTGTTTTCTATGTTCTCTCTCTTTATCCCTTCAAATCCTAGCTCTGCCGCCGCCACCTCTTTAGGTTCCAATTCCAGATCTATCATGTTTTCCATTTTTTTGCAAAGACGGTTGATTTTGTACTTCATATCTATTTTATTTTTAGTAATTTATTTTAGATTATGAAATAGCTTTTTATTTTGATTTTTGCAGAATGCTTTTCAATGATATTCCACTACGTTCAAATCGGGTGAGTTTTGCCGAGTTAGGATTTTCAACCTTGATGAGTTTTGCCAAGTTATGTTTTTTCGTTGAATCATGTGATTTTCAACATTCTGTATTGTATTTGATTTGCTAGATCTGAACTTTAGTTTGTTTCTTTATTATTAGAAAGATGTGGAATATACCCGTGCTCCGACATTCGGTAAGACCTCACGAAAACACCTTTTGTGCCACACACTATTTAAAAGATTGCTTCCATTGCCAAAATAGTATAGTTCCTTTTCTGCACTTTACAGGACGTAGAGGCTAATCCTAAATGTTCAGTGCTTGTGGCTAGAGATCCTAAAGATACGACTGATTTGGTCAGACTGCAATGTCTCTAACTAAATTTTCGTAAGGACCTCAAAACAGTGGGCTGCATATTCCCCAAACATGTTTTGAAATTGTTGAGAAAACAATTTATAAATTTACCTCGGGTTTAACAAATACAAATTGATACATGTTGTCTCTTAATTGCCTTTCATTTGGTAACCATATATATTTTGAATGTTAATAATTCAATTTGAATGTTAGTAATTTGTTTTCTTTAAAAACTATTTAATGCACTTTAATGGACAAGGTTGCCTTCACTTTTGTTGCAGCTGTTTCTTGCAGGGCTGATTTGGTAATGTGCTGTCTGCCGAGTTTGGTTCAGTGTTGGCTGGTTTTCGTTGGAGGGTGTCATTCTGGGAGGCGTTTCCAGAGTTAAACGACATCATCAATTTCGTGTAGTTACAACTCTGCTAAAATTCTTATCTCAGGTTTGTTTCAGACGGCGAATCGTAGATAAGTTAATATGGAGATCATTTAGATCATTTAGAACCCACTCTTACCCTAAGTGAGGGCTTCCAGGTCCAACATCCTGATGAAACTCCTTCATTATCCCTTTTGAAAAACATAAGACTTGGCTACTATAAAAGTTATCATACAACTTTCTCCTTATGCAGAATTGCAGGACATACTCCTTAGCATTATCCACCAATTATGTATATATTTAATGAGTCACATGCTTCTATCACATATTAAAGATTGCAGTATAATGGCAACTGTAGTGAGTAGTTTGGTGCATCAAGATCATTTCCAAAGATGTTTGCTTTGTATTTGTTGATTTAAATCTACTTAGTAGTGTTATGGTTTTTGTTTGATTGTTTTTGTTGTCCTTGCAAATTGTTGCTAATTTCTAGGTATAGTGGGTGTAATTGATTGGTAATGGTTTTCAAATTTCAAAAGATGGTTTGAACTCATGTTTCTGAATCTCATCTTTTGCAGTAACAGAAATTATTCTAATTTTTTCCAATGTTCAAATGGCTTCTTCTTTGCCATTGGTGTCAGCTATGAAGGTGAGTCTATATTGATCTCTCAAATCCCACACCTTAGTCTTCTTATTATTGGTTTTAAGTTCTTGATTAAAACATATACATGTAGGAGTGATACTACATGCTACATTTCGGTTGGTCATAGGCTGATAATCGGTTGATCAAAGAAACAATGACCCACTTGCTTTTAGGAGAGTTAACTTGCTCTCATAAGAAAGATAACTCTTACAATGAAGAATGGGACAGGAAATTAGAGTACAAAAGATAGCACTGAGGATTGGGGGTGTCTCAACAAGTTGAATGTTTCATGTTTACAATATTTAATTTCAGCTGGGATCACTTGATTAGTTTGAAAGCAAGGGTTTCTTTTTTAATCCTTCTATTAGTTAATTAAGTAGATATATTAACCCCCTCATGCGAAGACTATGCACATTATTTGTATTTTTTGTTATACTCCTATTTTATTT
This sequence comes from Vicia villosa, assembly GCF_029867415.1. Lineage (NCBI taxonomy): Eukaryota > Viridiplantae > Streptophyta > Magnoliopsida > Fabales > Fabaceae > Vicia > Vicia villosa. The sequence goes on along the minus strand of NC_081182.1, from coordinate 213,043,568 downwards.
CATCTGGCTGATTATTATAAACCTTGCACTACCAGCTTTTGATTTCATAGTCTTTCTTAGTGCAAGATAGATTTGTTGGCTTTAGTATATATTGTTCAGATTTTTATGTTACAATTTTTATATTAAATAATAAATTTATAGTCTGTTGCCAATGATTCAGAATTAAAGAATAGTTAATTTGGTTTAAATTTGGAGTAGCACATTAAGACGTGATTATGCCTTTAAATTTGTGTATCAAAATTTGGTTTAACACTGGTTTAACTCAAAATCAATGTTATACTAACAATTAAATTTTTATAGGATGTCTTTCCCATAAATTTTCATTAGCTTAAAAGTTCTGCTATGTGGGTCTATAAATTTACATTGATTTGTTTTTATTGAGAATATGAGACACTTATAGACTTGACATAATAAATGCAGATAATTATATGATATTCTTCTTCTAATTGCATGATATTATATCCTTATTTGCAAAATTGTGTTTTATTCTTAACACTTCCCTCTCATTATATTTGGTTATGTGGAAAGGCAAATATTTTTTTCTCGATCAATCTTTCTTAAAGTTAAGTATGGAAAGGCAAATATTTTTTTCTCGATCATCTTTCTTAAAGTTAAGTATTCAATAATTCTTTTCCAATAATAAAATAAATAAAAATATTACATCAATACATGAATATGATGATTTTAAAAATTTTAGTGAATCAAAGATAACGCAATAAAAATTGATCATATAACTATAATTAGATTATTAATTCATACTAATGATTTATTAAATGATTTATATTTTTACATCAATACATGAATCTGATGATTTTAAAAATTTTAGTGAACCAAAGATAACGCAATAAAAATTGATCATATAACTATAATTAGATTATTAATTCATACTAATGATTTATTAAATGATTTATTGATATAAAAAACTATATATATTAACGATTCAAATTTGTGATAAATAAACGTTGATATTGAAAAATATATTTTTATTTGATTAATTCTCAACTAATAAAAATGAACCAAAATACTATCAGAAATATTCTATCTTTTTGCGGGTTTAAGCTAAATATTTACATGAAACCGGTTTCACTGATCTTTTTTTATATTTATTTAATATAATTAATTTTTTATGATAATAAAATATTTAATCTTACGGGTCACTATCAATATAATGTCTATTATATTTTATTAATGACATTTATTTAAAAAGCAAAAATTTTATTTTGAATTTAATTTTTTTCTTTTTCTTTCTTTCTCCACGTTCCTTTTTCTTTTTATATTTCATAATTAAATACTATCTCATTTCAAATTTAAAAATGTTTCTAAATATATTTTATACAACATTAAATAAATTTATCCATACGGGTCACTACCACCATAATACTTAATTTTTTTTAAGTGATCAAGCCTTATCAAAAGAAAGATATGAACGAATTTATCTGTGCGACTGCATGGGTCACTATCACCGTAATACTTATTTTTTGAAGCGATCAAGTCTTATCAAAAATATTTTTGGATCATTATTTTAACTTATAACCTAATTTTCATACTACTAATATCTTATTAGTTAAAAAAATTTAATGGTTAATTTTCATTTTATATATACAATTTGGTCAAACTTCTTTACTTCACATTTTTCGTATAATTCAAAAAATACTACACCATAAATAATGCACCCGTGCGACAGCACGGGTCTCTGACTAGTGTTTTATGTTAACATGAAAGGTTGTGTTGTTATCCCACGAGACATAGTTTACTTTTCATACCATTTCGAAATTTTTGATACACGCCGCTGTGATCGAATGTTTAAAGTTGTAACATTAACTTTGAGAAAGCAAAGAAATTATTGAACATATTTGCCCATATATATTAATGTATTGTCATATGTACAGTGTATGTCGAACACATTCACAATGAAAAGGCAAATATAATGTATGCAAATAATCCATACTCGTAGTAATATTCTTACTACTATCTTGCATATATTTCTCAAGAATTTAAAAGAATTAGAGAGAGGCATATTGTTTGTTTGGTTAAGTTCATCGTTGAAATAGTTAATTTGCAATTTTCTGTAGCATATCTCCATTATTTTATGCTTGTTAGAAAAATAGAAAAATTAAAATTAAATAAAATTTTGATTTGTACTCTATGTGAATAACATGCTGGTGTTAAATGAGATTTATTATTATAAGATCATTCAAAAATGGATCTTAGAGTCTAATATAACTATTGAACTCCGAGATGTGGAACTTGAGAATCTTATCGCGGAGGATAAGGAATTCAAAATTCCCACAAATGAAAACCTCGTGAGGAAGGTTCTCTACGGATTTATTGAAAAATAAATCGAAAGTTTGTCGATGATTGTTGAAAAACAAATCGAACTTAGAATAAGCAAAGTCTGAAAGGCTAAGGATATAAGACCGAACAAAATCACTTTTCGACTTATTTCTCTTGTGCAGAAGGAAATAGTGAGAGTTTTGTTCGTGATGTTCTTTTTCTTCAAGTGGAAGACGATCCTAAGACTTATAAGGAAGCAATAGCTTCAAAGGACTATGTTTTTGGAATAATGATATCCAATATGAAATAGATTCAATAATGTCAAACCATACTTGGAACTTGTCGATCTACTTAAAATATCAAAATTCATTGGATGCAAACGGATGTTTAGAAGGAAGTATTATAGTGATGATACACTAAACATCTACAAGAATTGATTAGTAACCAAAGGCTTCAGACAAAAAGAAGGGATTGATTATTTCGATACCTATGCTCTAGTTGCCTGTATCACTACTATTAGATTGTTGATTGCCTTGGCGGCTATTCATAATCTAGTGATTCATCAAATGGATGTCAAAACAACATTTCTGAATGGTGATTTGGAAGAAGAAGTGTATATGAAGCAACCTGAAGGTTTTGTAATGCCTGGTAATGAGCATAAAGTGTGTAAGCTAGTTAAGTCGTTGTATGGGCTGAAACAAGCTCCGAAGCAGTGGCATCAAAAGTTTGATGAGGTTGTTTTGTCTAATGGTTACATTCTAAAACAAGATGACAAATGTGTATATAGCAAATTTGATACATCCGGTAAAGGAGTTTTCATTTGTCTATATGTTGATGACATGTTGATCTTTGGCACCGACCAAAATCAAGTTGATAAAACAAAGAATTTCTTGTCATCAAAGTTCTCCATGAAAGATATGGGAGAAGCGGACGTTATTCTTGGTATTAAGATTAAACGGGAGAACAAGGGGATTGTAATTACGCAATCTCATTACATTGAGAAAATACTCAAGAAGTTTAATTATGAAAATTGTTCTCCAGTAAGTACTCCCATGGATCCGGGAGAAAAGCTTATGCCAAATACAGGTAAACCTGTGGATCAACTAGAATACTCAAGAGCTATAGGCTCTTTGATGTATGCTATGATTAGCACTAGACCAGATATTGCTTATGCGGTTGGAAAGTTGAGTAGATTTACTAGTAATCCTAGTAGACATCATTGACATGCGATTACTAGGGTATTCAAGTACTTGAAGGGTACTATGAATTATGGATTGTCATATATGGGATTTCCTTCGGTGTTAGAGGGTTATTCGGATGCTAGTTGGATAAACAATGTTGAAGATTCATCCTCTACAAGTGGATGGGTGTTCTTGCTTGGGGGAGGTGCCATCTCATGGGCTTCCAAGAAGCAAACATGTATAACTAGTTCCACAATGGAATCTGAGTTTGTAGCATTAGCTGCTGCTGGTAAAGAAGCAGAATGGCTAAGGAACTTGGTATATCATGAGATTCCGATATGGCCTAAACCGATATCACCAATTTCTATCCGTTGTGATAGTAGTGTCACACTGGCTAAAGCATATAGTCAAATATACAATGGAAAGTCTAGACATTTGGGTATTAGACATAGTATGATTAGGGAATTAATCATGAATGGGGTGATATCTATTGAGTTTGTTCGGTCGCAACAAAACTTAGCTGACCACTTGACGAAGGGGTTAGCAAGAGACTTAGTGAAGAAGTCGGTAATTGGGATGGGATTAAAGTCCATTTAAATCTATTAGTTATGGTATACCCAATTCCCTTCTAATACAACGTTAGAAGCAGAATTCAATGAGGAAAGATCATAGTTAAAGATTGGAGCAATTGTATTTATATTCCCAAGGTATGTGCTCAGACCTGCAAGTGATGGCTAGGTTGAAGGATATCTTTTTAATGGTTCTTTTGAAAAATTGCTAATGCAGGTGCAAGATTAAAAGGATCACCTATGTAAGCATGAAGTTTTGCCGCTTCAAGAAGCTTGGACTTGGCTTCCTATATGTTTATTAATGGATAAGGACACATGGCTTGTAAAGTGTCAAGTATGAATAGTAGAGTATTGTAAGAAACATATGTGTACTATATCTTTAGATATTCAAATGGATTGACGGGTTCAATCATTATGACACCCCGATTTTCGAATATTTGGAATGTGTATTTGTACTAAGATGAAAATTCAATCGTAAGACATTTTCTTCTATGCATTTGTTTGATCGTTATACCTGTAAAGTAAATCAAGGATTATACTAAAATGGGGGGAGTTTGTTGGTGATTTTAGTATCATCAATGCATTTTGATAGTAATGTGATTTATTATAGGCTAATGCAATTATGCGTTAAGTTTGAAACGAGTTAGGGTAGTGCGGAGTGCATGCTCGTCGAGCCAAACGCGTAATTGAATATGAATAATAGAAACGGGCATAACGTTTCGTTTGAATAGTTGCACCCGTTTCCAACGGACATAACGATTCGTTTGAATAGTTGCACCCGTTCCAACAGACATAACTGTTTTCCGAAAAGGTGTGTCTGTTCGTTTCTATTATTGGTCTCCTATATAAGGAATCTTTTGGTCTCGATTTGATATACGAAATTACATACTTCCTCTCTACATTCTGATTTGTTCTCTATTGTCAGAAACAGATTGTTCTTCAAGAATTATCCCCGCAAAGATTTCGTGAACCCAGACAAGAATATGGTCGAAATACTTTGTTCGTTTGTTAGATATAGGTATGATAATCCTGGATATCTTCAAGAATTGTGTTTGTTCACTTTCCGAACAAAGTATTTCGACCCTATTCTTGTCTGGGTTCACGAAATCTTTGCGGGAATAATTCTTGAAGAATCAATCTGTTTCTGACAATGGAGAACAGATCAGAATGTAGAGGAAGTATTTAATTTCGTGTTTCAAATCGAGACCAAAAGACTCCTTATATAGGAGACCAATAATAGAAACGAACAGACACACCTTTTCGGAAAACAGTTATGTCTGTTGGAACGGGTGCAACTATTCAAACGAATCGTTATGTCCGTTGGGAATGGGTGCAACTATTCAAACGAAACGTTATGCCCGTTTCTATTATTCATATTCAATTACGCGTTTGGCTCGACGAGCGTGCACTCCGCACTACCCTAACTCGTTTCAAACTTAACGCATAATTGCATTGGCCTATAGTAAATCACATTACTACCAAAATGCATTGATGATACTAAAATCACCAACATTTCGTTCATCTCAAGGTCCACTTTAATCTAGAGAAGGATTGTTTATGGGTCGGTATATAAGAGACTGTGTGGTTGATGTGTAATCAAATTTTTTGGGGCTAGCTGCTGAGCTTGTGAACATTAAGGATTAGACGAAGTGTCGTGATAATTGGAGACGTTAAAGTGAAATAAAGGATTTTACTTGATGTAGTCTTATTGTGACTATGTCTTGTGCACTTGTAAGCGTATATGGAAATTTAAGCAGAGTTTGCAGGTTAACCGTTAGAGCTCCCTCTTCATCGATAAGACTTTGTGTGAAGTTGTTAGCTATCAAGACTGTTAGTTATGGAAACTTTACGCTCTTATGGATTTTGATGTGAGTTGTTCCAACCAAGACCAAAGAAATGATTGAAATGGGAAAGCTTTTGTGTATAGTGAAGGTAATCTTGGAACCAGCCATCCTAAGCATTTAGGAATTGGAAGTAAAGGCCAAAGAATTTAACAAGCACCTGTATAACACCATATGGACTCGTGTGGAAGTGAATCTGGAATATCGTCGTTAGAGATAAAAGTTGCCGCGGGAGTTTCTTATATTAGAGGTAAATCAAGGAACCAAGAGTAAAGAAATGGGAAACCAGTGACATGTGTTTGGGAGAGTAATGAGCTCGGAGAAGATTGAAGATGGTGGATTACCACCTAGAATAAAAGGCAGGGATTCCTGAAGCTACGAAGGCTAGTGTGAGGAAGTAAGGGTTGTGAACTTCTGAAGGATCCATTTCTAAGTATAACAAAGTGGTGCATCGGGAGAGGTATAATTGTGTAAGGACTAATGTTTCAAGTGGAGAGACACTAGAACACAAGTATACCTAAGGATTGTGCTTTTGGAACGGAAGCACATCTTGGCAGAGTCGCGTGGTTATTCAAAGGAGGGATGTAAGAAGCATTCCACTCTCTTATTAGAAGGGAATATGAGAAACTCTTCATGCTGTGATTGGAAGAAATTAGAAGATGAGTTTCAATTTAAAGGGGAATGTAATACCCTTATTTTCACCTAAGCTTGTGTATTAACAATCATTATTCCTATTACGTTTTTGTTTTAATTATTTTATTTTAGTTTCTTTTTAGCATACTAGTTCATCAATATTAACTCTTTTAGCGTTTTAGATACAATTTTCAATTAATGTAGTTTTTAATTTGGAGAAATGTCAGTGTACTAACCAAGTGATTCCATGCTATTATTTGAAATTAGGACAATGACGAAGGTGCAATTTTCTTGTAACAAATATTCTAAAGGCTCCATTGCTTCCACAACTCAAGACATGGAGACATTGAATAAAAATCTTCCAAAGGCGCTTGGTGTTCTACGCTTCCTCCTAATATCACATGTATATAAATCAATGACTTTGTACAGGTAGAGAAGGAGGTCACTTCCGATCTTTTGATAGAGGAATGGGATAAAATATTAGCTTTTGCAAAGGAGGCCGATGTTTTCTATATAATATCAAATACATTCATAACATATGTGTCTGAATTTTATCATTTTATTCTCAAACTCAATCAAGTCAAAATATATGGACGCACATTCAATTGGATTCTACATAATCTGATCATGATCATAGATCTATTGGAAAAAACTCCATCATCGGTAAAAGAGGATTGTACTACACCAACAAAAACTTATTTGAGAACAAGTCAAATTTGGGGAGAAATATCATTGCATTATAGTTAGTGTGTCAGGGATACAGTTATGTACACTAAAAAATTTGCAAGAAAAATAAGCTTATAATTTTTTTATTAATTGAGGTATCTCATAATTTTTGCATTATCTTTACAAAACTGACTTCCGCTTTTTTTATTAATGGAGTAGAAGTCACTTGAGCTTTTTTGATTTTGGGGATTTATTTTGAGTTCATATCAAAATAAATTATTAGAAAATTCGCTTTTATCAATCGGAAAATTTAGGTCACTACACTGACCGAATTAGCCATCAAAATTTCGTCTATTCAATTATGAAAAATATTTTTATATACATTTAATTTATATAAAAAAAATTAGAGAGCGAAATTTCGGTCACTAATATTTTTTGTTTTTATTTTTTATTTTTAATCCTCTTTATTATGTTACAATTTTCCTTCAATTTTTTAAAAGATTTTAATTCTCTTTTAGTTTTTAATTTTTAGTAAAAGTTATACCTTTTATTATTTTAACAAATAAAATGTATATTTATATAAAAATAATTCTATTTTATATTTATATTTGCATAAAAGTGAATTTTATTTTTATTATAGAATTTTTATGTGTGTAATGAAATTCCATAATGAAATCAAATTTATAGTGATTTTCTAAATTTTATTTAATAATCTTTAAAATAATTTATTTATTTGTTTTATATATATATATATATATATATATATATATATATATATATATATATATATATATATATATATATATATATATATATATATATATATATATATATATATATATATATATATATATATATATATATATATATATATATATATATATATATATATTTGATTCATGAATTTGTGTAGTGGTAAGGTGTTATAAAAATACGCAAAGATCATAAATCAAATTCATGGACCGAGCTTTGGGTAATGTGAAGATCAAAATTTTGATAAAAAAATGATGATCAAAATTTAAAATTGGTAATGGAGGATCAAAAGTGAATCGAAAGAAAAAATATTTAAATTTAAAGTTTTAATTAAAAACTATTTTAAGAGACATAATACAAGAATTTGAGTTATCTTATAATTAGACCGACTTCATCTTAATATACTTGACATAAATAAATTTTATAAAACCAAAGTTTAAAATCTTTTCTAATCTTCTGTTTAGGAAGCATGAAGCACAAGAGAATGTGTAACAACATTCTATAAAAGTGCATAAAAGAAATAAAGAGGAAAAAAAATAACGTGAAAAACTTACATACATTTTATTGTTATAAAATCTAAAAAATATAATAACAAAAAAAAATATTAAGCTAGAAATTAAAATATTTGGAAATTTCTTTTTTCTTTTCTTGCAAAATAAGTTTTTAAAAAACTAAATACAAAACACTAAATGTAATGAAATATTAATATAACACAAATTACAAATACATATTTTATTAATAGAACAATCTCATAATTTTTGCATTATTTTTACACAACCTCATAATTAATATATGTAAATATTTTGTGTGAGTTTAACAAAACAGATAATAAAATATATGTAGTTTGCATAATATTTATGTTTCACATGAATTCGTTATTTTCTCGTGGTTATACCATATAGTGTATATGGGTTGATACAAACTAAATTATACATGATTAATTTATATCAATAAATTGAAATACCATACAATACATTATCAATTAAATATAAAGAAGTTCAGTGCAATTGCATGTGAATTTTAACCAGCAAGGTACTTTACAAAAATAAGATGAAGAAGTTTTTCATAAATATAATATGAAAGACTTTAGTTTTAGGTTTTTTCTTTGGCCACCTCCCTATGGGGGTCACCCCCAGCGAAAATCCTAAAATACCCCTGCTTCGGAAATGAACTTCCGAAGCGCTTTCTTATTTTAAAAAATTTCCTTAATTCGGAAGTGCATCTTCGAAAACACCCCATGGGGGGTGTCTTCGGAGATGAACTTCCGAAAACACCTCATGGGGGGTGTCTTCGGAAATGAACTTCCGAATTATGCAGAAACTGTGTTTTTTTTTATGTTTTTTCATAACAGTCTCGCATTTTAATTAAACGCAAACGCCAAATAAAATAAGCAATAGATAAACTGAAAATACTAATATGATAAATAAACAAAAAAAAATACTAATCCGATGAAAATAATATATACAATTCGAAAATAATAATAATACTGTGCGGAATATACAATCCGAAATCAAAAAATAAATAAACCCGACCACTACTGGGTATGCCTAACCCTCTCACCCTGGGCCCTCCTCTGCCGCCTGTACCCCGCCGCACGGCCCGCATCAGTGACGATCATCTCCATCACGGCGACTGCCTCTGGACCGCCCTGATCAACGATACCTCGATCCAACGCGTCCCGCCCAAGCATCGATATCCGCTGGCAGATCGGCATGAGATCAATGGCGTGGTCATCCTCGGCCTGCTGGTTCTCCAGGATCTCCTCGTGTGCTGGCCTAGGAGCGCCGGGAATGTCGGGTCTCAGAAGAGGATGTGACACCCGGTAGAACCATGTGACGTATCCCTCCTCACAGTGCCAATCCTGGGTGACCCGAGTGAGACGGTACTCCAGCGGTACCACATGATCCTCCCAATGCTCCCATATGGCAGTGAGCTGCACTCGGGTCACAGTGTCGGGAGCAGCCTCAAAGGGTGACCTGGGTATCCGCTGCACGAATCCGAACTGACGCATGCACCGCTCAGGGAGATATCGAACCATGATGCCGGTCCCGCATGCCAACCAGCCTGAATATAGAGCAATGCCGTCAAAGGGGACAATCTGAGCGTAGTCGACGAACGGCCTCCAGGTGACGTCGTCGTGCATCGTGCGGTCCAAGTACAGACGGTATGGTCCCACCGCATCGTTCCCCCTCTGGAGAGCGTATCTGGCGGCCCTGGGCATGGCGTCCACGTACGCAGGATCTATGTGAAAGCCGTGGATGCGGGAGAAGTAGGAGATGATCCAGCTCTGAAACAGAAACTAGATAATGTATTAAAATTAAATACGAAACATATATAAATAAATAAATATGATAATGTATTAAAATAAAACGTATCGTAAGCAGTGTGCAGGATCCGACCAACTGCCTCGTCCTCCAGTTGGAGGCCTCATTCAGCTTCTGGTAGAGATATGCCAGAGTAGCTGACCCCCAGTTCCACTGGTGAACGGTATCCAGGTCCATGAAATAGCGGAGGTAGGCCACGTCGACGTACCTGGCACTCTTGTCCACAAAGCATGCAGCGCCTACCACATGCATGTACCAGCACCAGAGAGCGCAGCCGCGGTGGTACTCCCTGAATAGGTCGTTACCCTCCTGCTCGGCCTCGGCCGCCACGTCCAGGTGGAACTCAAAATAGAGGCTCAGTGTGTTGAACCGGACATGAGGCCCAGAAGTCGAGACGCACTCCAGGTGAGCAACCTCGTGCGGCAGGCCCAAATAGTGCATCATCCACTCAATGGCCTCGACCCTCTGGATCCTGGAGTGGTCCAACAGCGGCCCCCTAATAGGCAGGTGGAGAAGACACTGGACGTCATGCAAGGTGATCGTCAACTCCCCCACCGGCAAGTGGAAAGAAGACGTCTCCTTGTGCCAGCGCTCCACAAATGCCCCCTGCATGCCGGTGCTGATGGTGGTGTACCCGGTCATGCAGAGCCCGCAAAGCCCTGAACCTCGCACATGGTCGTTAAACCACTGAGCTGCTGGTTTAAACAGACCGAAAATCTTCCTGGAGTGGTTCACCATTTTCAATGGCTCTCTCTCCTGTTACAAAAAAAAACAAATAAGCGAGAAATAAACGGTAAAATTATAAAAAATGGTGACAAATAAACGGCTAAGTTAAAAAAAATACCTCTCCCTCCCAGATCCGCCGAGCGACGTGATCCTGGTAGTGAATCAGCAGGGAAGTGTCAAAAGGCCCTCCCGGAAAGCTATCCACCTCCTGCTCCTCCTGCTCCTCCTCCTCCCCGACTGGAGGGTCAACATCCGGTATGACCTCCTCCTCCTCCTCATCCTCATCCTCCTCCTCTCGCTGGCGGGAAGAAGATACCCGAGCCAGCCTACTCCTAGAGCCTGAAGCAGATGAACTCTCCACCAAGTCCTGTGGAACGTGCACACGGCGTCCCCGGCCCCGCCCGCGTGTCGACGCCAGCTGCGCCGCCGCCCGCTCGCGTCTAGCCGACGCAGTCTGGGACTTTCTGCCCTGTCTGATGCGTGCTGGCTGGTTGCCTGACATGTTCCTGTAAACAATCGAAATCGATTAATATGCGAGACAAATGAAAAAACAAAAAAAAATGCACTTCTGATACAGTTCGGAAGTTCATTTCCGAAACTGGGATGGAGGTGTTTTCGGAAATGAACTTCTGAAACACCCCTGCGCAGAGCTTTTCTGCAACCTTCAATGGCAGACCCAAAAAACCTAAACAAAAACTACTTTTATGCCTACTAAACATCCTAATATCAGTACTAACCTATCTTAATGTGATTTTTTCAGTTTCTAAACACCCTATTAGAATTTATTCAAACAGATCTAAAACTTGAAAAAACAATGTAGAACTTACCAATTAGTGTTTGATGATGAGTTTGGAAGAAGACTTGGGAATGCTCTTTGATCTTACACTTGATTTTGGCAGAAAATTTGAATAGGGGTTGTGTTTTGGTTTGAGTTAGGGTAAATGAATGGGGGAGGGGGAGTGTTTTGTTAAATCTGCAGAACGCGCATTATTTCGGAAGTTCATTTCCGAAATGCTGTTTTCGGAAATGAACTTCCGAAATAAGACAATTTTTTCAAAAAAAAAGGCGCTTTCGGAGATGCATCTCCGAAAACACCTTTTTCTTGCAGTTCGGAAATGAACTTCCGAAGTCAGGGGTAGTTTGGGTTTTTCACCAGAGGTTGGCTAGAGAGTTGGGAGGTTGGCAAAGAAATTTTCTAGTTTTATTCCTCCGCAGAGATCCTTGATCCTTTCCCAAGGAGTTGTTGGATATCTTCAACATATTATTTAACGGAGTGTTCCATCATACATTTTTGTATATAGTAATCATCATTATATTGCATCTATCAAAATACGTAGCATTTCCATTGATATGGAACATTACGCAATAGAAAAATTCAAACATGCATGAAGCATAAGTCAATTCTAGCCTTTCTCAAAGCACAATCTAGTGATACTTCTCCATAGAGAACGTACCATCCAGATATCTTTTGATATTTCCAAGAGGTTGCTTCCAATTGTCCCGACATGTTGCACATGTTTTTGACCTGGGGTTTCGGACCTTTTGTGTACCAAACATCTTGTCTTTTGGAAGTTTCGTTTTATTCCCTAGCAGAGTCGCCAACTGTCGCTATGCGAAAAACACAGAATTGTCATCGAACTTTATTTATCACAAAGAAAAAGGAAACATCGAGAAAACCTCATAAGAAAATGAAAATAGGCTCGCAATCAAACTCGGGTACGGAAGTCAATTATGCAAGAAAAAGGTATATGTTTGTTTGTTTCTAAGGGTGTTGTCATGATGCGGGCCTTAAGCCCAACGGATCTCCTGCACACACCCCCTAAGTCCATGATAACATTTCTTTTTGGTTATTTTTTGTCTTTTGAACTGATTGGGCCATGAAACTTGGGCCAAGCGCATGCTAGAGCTAGGGGTGGCAAAATGGGCCGCCCGCCACGCCTTAAGCCCGCTAAAAAACGAGCGGGGCGGGCATTCCCGCCAAGTGAAATGGGCATAAAAATCATGACCGCTCCGCCAAGATGGCGGGCGGCGGGCTTGCTCGCCTATTTTTATTTATATTTTTTTCATTTTTTTTAATAGATTAATAATTTTTTTTTACCTTTTAATTAAATTTTTCACTTATTTTTTAAAACAATTTTTTATAAAACCAACTTTTTAACAAATTTTACTTAAAAAAATATTACATATATTTACAAATAAATATATAAAGTAAACCATCAAGAATTGGAATTATAAAAATTAACTAAAAAACAGAGAATTTTGGAGAAGGGGCGGGCTTTGGCGGGCGGTGGGCATTGGCGGGGCGGGCTATTGCGGGCGGCGGGTTTTAGCGGGGCGGGCGGTGGCGAGCGGCGGGCCTAAAATCCCAACCCAACCCGCCATTTTTTGGCGGATGCGTGGGCCGGGCCGGCGGGCCACGACCCGTTTTACCACCCCTAGCTAGAGCCTTTACACATCCTATAGTCATATCAACAATCCCTGTTTTGGACATTTTATCTTCCTTTTCTTTTTTTAGTTTTTGTATAGATTTTCTTTAATAGTTGTTGCATGATCTTTTTAGTGCTTTTTCTCTACAAAATATGATAAATAAAATAGATTACATGTGATCATGTTCTAGATTTTTTCTTCAATTTTTGTTCATTAAAAATGAGATAAAATGCTCAATCCTCCTTTAGATTTTGATTGAAATTTATTAGAGTTTCTTTGGTATATTCTTGATTCTTGATGCAATATTTCGATCAATAATCTGGAATGTCAATTGTATAATCCCTTAGGTTTATTTTAGTAAATTTTAATTAAGCTTTTCCTTGATTAAATTGAACGAAAGTATAGTTTCTCTAGGCCTTAAAGACAACCCTTGCATGAAATTTTTTAGGGTAGACTTGAAATCTCAACTTTAGGTTCACCTTGTATGATGACATTAGGTAAGAACTCCATTTTTTCTTAAGTATTTCTTTTCTCAAAAATAAAACAAAAATTATTTTTCTAAAATAAAAGTCAAAGTACCTAAAAAATACGACATCTATAATACTCCATGAGCCTTAAGCAAGTGGGGAAGGGTGAGCGGGAGCCTTCCTTACCTCACCCTAGAGTATTTTTATATGTGAGAGGATTGGCTCATTTGTACAAAGTATTCACCCTCATTTCATAGTCTTTAGTATAATACATATCACAAACAAATTCATAATAAAAGGAGAAAAGGGAATTGGTATGGTATTCCTTCCCTACTTTCTGTATATTCAAATACCCCCAGCCTTGGGGGACCATTTGGTGCCCGTCTCCTAACAAAACATTTCAATAAATTCAAACCTCTTTTCCTTAGGGCTTTTCTTCAAACTCTTTTTTTAAAAGGCGTGTGCTTCCTTTCTATCGCAAACAGGCAACACATAAGACTCCACACAACGAGCGGCAAGCCCTAACTGCTGGATTGCAAAAGTAACATCGCCTACTAAAAACCACAAACAAATAAACATTTTCTATAAGAACTATAGAGCTCTGATTTCTTCATTGCACATTGAGGATACGTAGGCATATGGTTCAGGAAATCCTAGCGAGCTCACTAAATTAAAATCTTCTTTTCCCCTTTCCTAACAAGTAACCTTTAGATGACAACACCCTTAGAAACAAACAAACAGAGTGGATCCCATTGAGTGCAACGGATGTGAGAGGTGCTAATACCTTTCCCTTGCATAACCGACTTCTGTACCCGAGTTTGGTTGCGAGACCATTTTCATTCCCTTATGCGGTTTTCTCGATCTTTTCCTTTCCATTTGAGATAAATAAAGTTCGGTGTCAACTATGTGTTTTTGTAGAGACAGCTGACGACTCTGCTAGGAAAATCCTAAGCAAGTCTGTCCTAGCTTTGTTCGTTTGTTTCTATGGGTGTTTATTTTTATGCTTTACTATGGGGAATGTTTTTGAAAGGTTTGTTCATGTATGATCAATGTTTTAAAAACTGTATCGGAGGTCGAACCAATGAAACTCTTGGTTTAAGGTTCAATTGATTCAACCGGTTAAACATATGATTGAATCGTTCGTTTAATAAATAAATTAATAATATAAAGCTAAATTCATATATATGTCATACACAATCTTACATTCACAATTTAATAAAATAAAATTTTGAAAAATCAACTATAAACTTAATACAAAAAGATCGTTGACACACATAATAACACAACTTAATTGTACGTTTAATTTCAACCTTCATTTAAGAATGATTTGAACATATTAAAGAATTATAATAAAAATAAGTTAAACCAATTCACAACAAAATTAAATTAATAGAACATTATAATTAAAATAAAATTCAAGTAATCAAGAATACCTAAATTAAATATGATAAAATCACAAAAAATGAACTATCTAATATACTTAATTGAACAATTGTAGGTGAATGTGAGTTGAACGGCAATAAACAAGTCATAATTGGACAACAAAAAATAAAATTGAGTTGAACGACAATCAATATTGAGTTGGATGACGTGACTATATTAAAAAGAGATTGCGTGATAATGATGAAGCATGGTTAAAATAAGAAATAAAAAAAACTATATTGAAATGACGGAACTTAAAAGTTTGAATGGTTGTAGACAAAAATAAGGAATTTTTTTTGTGTGAATGTGGAACATTTAAGTTTTGATATTGACATATTAAATTTTTTAATTTTGTATTTAAAAATGGTCAATTTGATGCAATTTTTTTAACCAAGTAATTTTACAAAATCGGCTCCGGTTCAAACAATTTTGGATGATTCAATTAGGTTTTTCGATTTTACTCCGATTTTGAGCCACTAGCGGTTTAAAAGGTTGATCCGATCTTTTCTACCTTGATGATTAAAATAAAGGTGTTTTAAAACATAGAATTGTTGCAATTATAGTGTGAATTGTTGCAATTGTGTTCTCAAGGGGGACTAACTTGTGTCATAAAACATATCTGGAAAAATATGGATTTAGGAAATAACTTGTGTCACAAGAACATAAATATAAAGGGATTCCATTGATAAAAGTTATACAGTTATAGATTATAAAACAAAACAATATCCACCTAGTTTGCAACATCAAAAATAAATAAACAATAAGCATTGCGTGATTAACTTGTTTCTTGATAAAAGACTACTACTAGCTGAGCCTCTCAATACATCCAAAAATACCAACCACATGATATGCCTACTTTCAAGATGACAAAAATAACTTCAGGTGAGTATCTGTCCCCTTGAGACCAGTATAAGTCCCGTCTTCCTCGTCGTCATGAGCAAGCCAATGTTCCGAATATCTTGTTACCAAAGAGGGAGTTAACGACTAAAAACAAAAGACAAATGTACATGATTAGAATTATATTGGTTATTAAGCCATAAAAGAAAATATCATGCATAAACTCATAAACTCATAAACACAGGGCCGTCTTTGAAGGTGTACAAGACTAGCTACCGCACAGGGTCTTAAAATTTTCACAATTAACCTACGGCTAAAAAGGGCTCATAAAATATTTATAATGGTTAAACTAGAACTAATATACGCAGGGCCTCCGAAAAAATACCTCGACAGTAGCAACATCTTGAGGTGGATGTGTGAAGTCCATATGATCAGGAATAAACCTTAAATCAAGTGGGTTGCCGTCGTATTCAAACACAACTCCATTGTTTTGTTTATAAATTTCAGGTGCGGTAGCGCATGAATCACATTCCACCACAGCAAAATAGTACCTGGAGAGACAGATAAAGAATCAGTTACATTACATTCCATTACATTACATACATGATGGTAGATGAGTTTACATTATTAACCTACCTGCTTTTCTCATCATTATCATATAGAACATCAGGCCAACTTCTCCATGGATCATCATCATCATCAACAATACGCCGACTTCTTAATAGTTGATCGTAATTGAATTTATCTTCACCATATCTATCAGAAAGCAAAGGTTTGATAGTTTTGCAAATTTCATCAATATATTTCTCATGTTCAACTTGCCAAAGAACTTCCTCTTCCATACGTTGAAGGCCAAACTGAGTCGGATAAATAGCTACCGATTTAATTTTGATGAGTCCGTAGGGTGCAACTAGTGAATAAAATAGCGCATACAAATCAACAGCCTACAAAGAATCAAAAAAACATAACAGGTGTATCAGTGTCGCTGTATCAGTGTCGACGGTGTCAACTGGAAATAGATAAAAACAATGGAATAAAATAGTTACTGTAGCATTCCTCCAGTTCATATTAACAACAGCAAGCCTATGAGTTTCTTTTTCGATCTCTAATACATCCTCTTCTTCCTGCTCATCAATGAAATTTTTTCCAAATTCATGACCATATAATAACAAACAATTATAAGAATAAAATCCATGATAATAACAAACAATTATCAATGTACGTACCTGCATGTCAGGTGCTTGCTCAAATGCATGGCTTGACTCGATACCTTGGTTAACCTCTTCTAGTCTTCTTCAAGATCATTCGTCGATCACTTGCTTAACCGCTTCTTCAAGATCATGGTCAAGGAAAGTCATTCTGAAGGCTTCGTGTTAGGATGCTAGAACCCTAAACCTAATAAAACTATGAAAAACTGTAAAATTAAGCTGAAAAACTAAGAGAAAGATAAAACTGAACTATAAAAATTAACCTCTCAAAAAAAAAGTAAAATAAACTAATAAAATAAAGACTTTTTCATTTCTTTTGATATCTCCAATGTGTCAAAGACACTACATTATATAACATCCATAATGGATAATATAACTAAAAGCCCAAATACAATTAGAGCCAAATAATAATAATACTTCTAATAATACTAATAAATAATACTATAAATATTATTTATACCCCTTCTATCACTTCGGGTTTTGAAGAAAGGGAAATTCTCTTGCGAGTGAACATGCTTCTCAACCGAGATTTACTCGCTGCTAAATTATCATCGTTCTTCATCTCCTTAAACTTTTGCATGCAATTTCCTAGTTTTATATAATTCTCAAAATAACGTGTATTGGGCCTTTGCGTTGATTTCTAGTAAATATTAGAAAGAATATCGGATTTTGTGGAATTTTTGAAAACTGTGATGGTTAAATTTGGCAAAACAATTTAATACTATAGGATTTTTCGAAAAAAAATCCAATAAACTACATCACTTTTGAAAAATCTAGTAGTGTTATTTTTTTGTTTTGTTTATTGATAATGAATTATCGAATTTTTTAAAAATCCGGGAAATTCTTAAAGATATCGAATTTATAAAAAAAAAGGGTAAAAATGCGTACAGACTTTTAAAATGCGTTACCAGATTTTTCAATTATATTACGGTATTTTCCGTTCTCTCTTTTTTGGTTAAATTTTGACAAAGATATTTTTGTCATTATAAAAATATGTGGGGTGCCAACTATAAATGGTGGTGGAGGAATAAAGTCTCTTTAACTTGCCATCCCTAGCTTATATCTGACACTCTCACCCATTCTGTGAATTGACTATATTACTCTTCATAACTTTAAAATCATTTAGAATCAGGCACAAGGATCTATCGTGTTCAACATTGTTTCAACTTTGATTCATCGAAGTTCCAGATCTTTAATTCCTGCGAAAACTCCATAAAGTGAAACGAACAAATGATCCTAGATCTACGTTCAAATTTGTATCACAATTATCGTAGATGGAGGTAATTACTTCCAACATCTTATCAAAGATTATTGATCAACGTCCTAATCGCACTTCACTTTCAATTATTTATCATTGACACGACCTCTGCTATAGCTGCTCGTGGCATATATCTATGACGAGCAGACTTTCTCTAGGAGGTGGTAATCCTCTCAGCATGAACGAAGGTCGTGTTGCAACGGAATCACCATATTGTGACAAAATATGATGAACTCAAAGTACAAAATTATCATTAGTTGGAGCAATTATCGACGTGAGTCGTGCGATACACTGTCACAGCGTATAATACTGAATACTTCAGTTTTATTCTATCGTACCATATTGTTATCACTGAGATCCACAACTTCCGTGTGCTCAGAGGCGATACATCAACCAAAACACTCGTTCCCCCTAGCACGTTGGTACTGCGCTAACATTGGTAATCCAAGTGCACGAAGATGTTCAAAGGACAATGAAGTCCCACAAATCACAAATATGGACCACTAGGGAGTGAAGTCGTCTACACCGCTACAAAAGTATTTGTGAGATATTGTATATATAGTAGAATCTGAACAGCAACATTAATACTACATTTTCACCGTATCTAATCACCACGGTCCAAAACCAGACAGATTAGTGGCATCGAACAAACAAGATAACAGAGATTCGATGGTCTTAGATAATTTCTTTGTTCATTCTAACAAAAAAACACCTTGGACCTGTTACATTGATACAAGGTATCATAAAAGCAGCTTAGGTCATCGTCTTTATTTGATTTTCTTTCTGGCCTAGCCAAACTAGGGTAGGCAATATCGGGAGAAAAGAGGTCACGCTTAATCCAGAGTGGTTAGCGGTAGACTCTAGAGGAATTTCCCTTCTAGATACCCCATATCTCTCTAACCACACCCCCGACATAAGTAGATCCTGACCACACACGGAAGGAGTCGCTCTCACGTCCCCCAGCCAAGAAACACACATTATAAAATTGTCACCCTAATGGTAGAAAGAGTCGAACCAAACTCTTCATAGAGACAGTCCAGAAGCACCAAAGTATCTGTAGCCACAAAGAGGTATTTTGAGTCCTTGCAGGGAAGAGCAATCTTCTCAATCCAGTTGGCGCACCTCTCTCTTAGAAACTAGTTATTCCAATAGTGTAGGCGGTAGAGTCCCAAGGCATCATCTCAAACCAGGCCAAGCCATGGGGGTAGGGACGAGAATCTTATCTTAGACCGGAGACAATTCCTAGTGACATGGACTTAGTGCAATATCTCTTCTCAACCGAAGATATTAATGACGAAACTTCGGTTGAGAATACTGAGTTTAAATCAAATAGAAGTTTAACGAAAAGAAAAAATAAAGGTTAAGCAAAGCACAAGAGTTTTCACTCCCAAAATAGACAGCAACTTGCAGTCACCATGGCACAAACTTCCAACACCCGATGAACACTAGCCACACACAAGAGGCAAACGACGTCTATATCACTGGCTAGGAAAACAAAATTGAAATTGGAGGGACAAAATGTGAGCTATAATAGTGTATTCTTCAAATACTACCAGACTTTGGAACATTCTTGGAAGCAAACCATGTTGCTTCTTCTAGAAATGCATTCAAGAGTTTTATCCACTTTAATTAAGAATCAAATTAAGCTAAAATAGTTGTATAACATATCATGATACACTTAAGATTAGTGCATTGATTTCAACATGAAGAATATAGTTTCTTTAGTTCCGATTTTATCTACTAACTTATTATATATAGATAAATTTGTCTTGTCACTCTCTGTTGGCTGGCCCTGTGACTGAATTGACATGACATGTCAGTTAACTACCTTCATAACTTGAATCACATATTTAATGTCATTATTGTTACTTTTTTTTAATGTTATAACTAAAATCCAATATACATTAATTAATAGTGACACTTTCTTCATTTATTTAATTTTTGAATTATTCAATTGCTTTTATGAGTAGATTATTATTAGCTGTCGTCATAAATTATCAGAAAGCAACGTTTTTTATTCCTCAAATTCAAATATTAGAAGGAGTAAACCGTCAATTTTGATTCCTCAAATATGTTAGAAATGATCACTATTAGAGACTTTTCAATCTTTCATAATCATTGAATGTGTAATTTTATTATTAATTATAACTTAAATCAAATATTTAATCTGATACACTTGAGTTGACTAGTATAAACTAATCATAGATAATAGTCAGATGAATAAGAGCAATGTTGCAAGTTCGAATTTACGTCTCTGTATCTATATCTGATCTTTCTGTATAACTATTAGTTAAACCGGTTTGATGCTAAGTAAATAAACAGAATGTCGTGGATTCGAATTCATGTTTCCTGCATCTGATATCTCTGCATCTGATGTTTCTGCATCTGATGTTTCTGTACAACTATAATTAAATTGTGCAATGAGAGTGACACATTATCTCACACACATCTATTACTTAAATAAATATTTAATCATTTTTAAATTCAAACTCTGTAATAAGACAAACATAACTTTTCTAAGGTTTTGGTGAACTCAGTGGCTATTAATGTTTTCATTTCAAGTTGTGAAAAAATTGATTCCTTGAGGACAAAAGTGATTATGAGAAAAGTGATTATCTTCTCTTCTAGCTAAGATTTGAACTATTCACTGAACAAGTTCAAATCTTGTTCATTTCATTGGTTAGTTTTATACTATCTCTTAATATAGTTATTGAATTTTCTTTCTTTCTATCTATGTTGTTTGAATTTTGTGCATTTTTAACATGAGTATACTTGTACTTGCTTAGATTTGAAGTAATGAGTTATTCAAATTAGGTTTAATTGCTTATTTGATAATCTGTTTGGATATGAAGCTTGAAACCACTTGTTCTTGCTTGATTTAATTTAACTGTTTATTTGTGTTACTAATTTTGAATTTTTTAGATCCTTTCACAATCCCTAATTCTCATTTCTTGTATGTTTGGTTTAGTTTTTAGAATAGACAGAAGCAATTCTAGAGGTGTAGAATTGATTTTGAAATGATTTTGAGGTGTTTGGTAGTAGAATTGATTCTGCTTCTAGAGCTGATTCGGCTTGAAGCTCGAATTTGTAGTTTTTGAGTTTAAACGTGATTTTTACATTGAAATTTAGTGTTCAACGCATTCAACTCAATTTTAGCTAGAATCAATTTTACAGAATCAATTCATTCAAAATCAATTCTTTTCACCAAACGCACTCTTCCAAATCTTCACTTTCAAGCCGAGTTCGAATCCTAACTGAAACAATCATTTGTTAGGTTTTAGTTACCTTCCGAGTTCGAAACCTGACTGAAACAATCCCTAATAGAGCATTCTTTTCGAACTGTTTCTCGTCAACTGATTTTGCAGGTAATTTTACTTTCTTCTTTGTAAGGAAGAGAGATGGATAGGATTCAAGAAGCAGATGAAAATGGCAAATGTTCAGTTATTGGTTTAGCAATCAAAGGTAACAAGAAAAGCAAGTATGTTGTACAATGGGCACTTGATAAGTTTGTTGCTGAAGGAGTGCTTATCTTCAAGCTTATACATGTTAGGGCTGTTATCAAAGGAGTTCCAACACCAAGTAAGATAAAAAAAAATGTGTTTCGTCGTGTTTGTTTGAGTTTGATTCTTTATTCTAACGTTTTTTCGATTTCAGTGGGAGATGTGCTTCCTCTTTCACAAGTGCGGAACGATGTAGCAATGGCTTTCAAAAGGGAAATCGAGTGGCAAACTAATCATATGCTTCTTCCTTTTAAGAGCTTGTGCGAGCAAAGAAAGGTAAATTGTTTTTGTTCTTGATTGGAGATTTAGCGTGTGTTTGGTTCTGCGGTGAAAAACATGATTCTGAGAGAACTATTTCAGTAAAATTGATTCTAGCTAAAATTGAGTTGAAGATAAAGTGATTTATGTTTGGATAAATTCCTGCAAAATTGAATCGAACGTTTAGACTTGAAAGCTATAAATTTCAGCTTCGTGTAAATCAATTTTAGAAAGCGTAATCAATTCTAATCAAGAGTTACCAAACATGTCAAAATCAATTATACACATCCAGAATCAATTCTGGAAAGCATAATCAATTCTACTCGAGAGCTACCAAACATGTCAAAATCAATTATACACATCCAGAAACAATTCTAGATGTTCAAAACGTGAAACCGAACATACATTGATTAAGATTAGATCAATGCAATATATGATTTACATTCTTATACTATCGTTTGTGTAGGTGCATGTAGACGTTGTAGTTATTGAATCAGATGATGTAGTAACTGCGGTAGCAGAGGAAGTAACTAAGGACGCTTTAACCAAACTTGTCGTTGGAGCTTCGTCTTCTGGTATTTTTAGAAGGTAGTAATTGAAATTCTGATGTATAATGTCATCATCGTATAATGTCATTCGTCACCTTACAAGCCGGTTCGATAGGATTTGAATTATCTCAACCCAAATTCTAAAACAACTTCGAATAATGCCTTTCAGTAAACATAAGGGTATGTCTGCGAGAATCTCAGTATGCACTCCAACATTTTGTACGGTTTACGCTGTTTCAAAGGGAAAATTGTCCATACGGCAATCAGACACGCAGATTGACGGAAGTATTACCGATAACATGAGTGAAGTCAGTTTTTCCTCGAGCGACTCATCGAACTTTACTTCCACCACTCAGACAGGTAAAAAAATTGAAATACTTCAGCTTAAAATTTTTTACAGGTTGTACGGAAATTTAGCGAGCTTTACATAAAATATGTCAAAACTGGCTTCTATCGTGTAGAATAATCAATAACCGATGTTTGAATGTATATCAGATTCTGCCTCGGTTGCATCATATGCTGCCTTACACCCCTCTCCTCTTGCAACACGACGGCTTAAAGCTCTCTCGGGTATAGAACAAACTCTCCCGAATTTAAATCTAACTAATCATTCACGAGGCCAGTCTCTAGATCTAGCGAGAACGAATGCAGCTACAAGTTCTTCTAAAAACTCGGATATTGATCATGCGGTAAGTCAGGTCTCTAGTTCCGGAAGCATTTCAGATACGGAATCTTGCTTTTATGATCAAAAGTTTGGAGCACAAGTTACTAAATCGCTATCGCCAAATAGACAGGTAATTGAATTTTGGCTTAAAGATATGCAAATGGTCCTCGCAAATACCGAAAAAGTTTGATTTTAGTTTCTTTATCGTTTTTTATAATCAGGAAAACCTTAACCTTGAGCTGCAAAAGTTGAGAATTGAACTAAGACATGCACAGGGAATGCATGCAGTAGCTCAAAGTGAGAACACCGATGCATCACAAATGGTAATGTCTTTTTTCTTTTTGTCGAAACACTTCTAGCTTCTCTTTCTCCGTCGTTCTGATTGGCATCGTCAAAATGAGTAACATCTTGTATTGCTTTGAGCAGTTGAATGAATTAAACAAGAGAAGATTAGAAGAATCCATGAAAATGAAGGAGATTATTGCCAAGGAAGAGATGGCGAAGGAATTAGCGAATCAAGAAAGAGATAAATACGAAGCTGCGGCTAGAGAGGCTGAATATCTGAAACAATGTGCTGAACGAGAAGCTGCTGAACGAAAGGGAACAGAGTTGAAAGCTATCTATGCTGCCAAAGAGAAAGAAAAACTCGAGGATGCTCTGAGTGGCTTCACGCCTCAGTACCGAGTGTTTACGTGGGATGAAATAGTTTCAGCTACTTCGTCTTTCTCGGAAAAACTGAGAATCGGAATGGGAGCATATGGAATGGTGTTCAAGTGCACTTTGCATCATACAACTGTTGCGGTTAAAGTTATCAACTCGAATGGAATCCGCAAAAGCAAGCAATTCGAACAAGAGGTAAACATTGTTACGAATTGTAAGACTAAACAAAAAGTATTGAATTGAACTGCAAAACAAGACTAATATCTTCTCTTTGCTTCCAGTTAGAGATATTGAGCAGAATTCGTCATCCAAACTTGCTTCTTCTTCTTGGCGCATGTCCTGATCACGGATGTCTTGTGTATGAATATATGGAAAATGGCAACTTGGAAGATAAACTACTCCAGAAAAACGGTAATAGCCAAATCCCGTGGTTTGTTAGGTTTCGAATAGCTTGGGAAATCGCGTCAGCTCTTTCCTTTCTTCACAGCACAAAGCCACAACCTATCATTCATCGTGACTTGAAACCGGCAAACATCTTGCTTGGTGGTAACCTTGTCAGCAAGATTGGCGATGTTGGTCTTTCTACAATCCTTGATTCAGATAACTTATCTGCCATGTATAAGGACACAGCACCTGTTGGAACACTCAGCTACATTGATCCTGAGTATCAAAGGAGTGGTTTAATATCTACGAAATCCGATGTTTATGCTTTTGGATTAGTAATGTTACAGTTGTTGACAGCAAAACCTGCCATAGCACTTACTCACATAGTTGAAACAGCTATTGATGATGGTAATTTAGCAGATATATTGGATCCAAAAGCAGGATCATGGCCACTACAAGAGACACTGGACATAGCTCGGTTAGCATTGAGCTGTGCAGAGATGCGGCGTAAGGATCGACCTGATTTGAATGATCACGTGCTTCCAATACTAGAGAGGTTGAAAGAAGTAGCTGATAAGGCTCAACATTCTGCTTCAATAGTTACTATAAAATCCAGACCTCCCAACCATTTTATATGTCCTATACTTCAGGTAGAAATCAAACTCGATAATCGATATCACAAGGTTTAAAACACTCGCACACAATGCGCACCAACCACTTGCACTAGACTCTGATGGTAGCTGATAATGCTTTTGAAGATGCTCATTGTATTTGATTTGATTTGATGCAGGATGTGATGGATGATCCTTGTGTTGCTGCAGACGGATATACATACGATCGCAAAGCAATTGAAAAGTGGCTTGAAAATCACGACAAATCACCGATGACAAATATGGCTTTACCTCATAAGTATCTAATTCCTAATTACACACTTTTATCAGCAATTTTGGAGTGGAAGACCTAATAAAATATGATATTGCATATTTCATTATCTTTCTCAATGCTAATATTTAGTTAAATGATTCCTTATGTAGCTAGACTAACTAAAGAGTTCAACATGTGATGATTACCTGGTTTCAGATATTGTGTGTACCAAGCCTGTTGTTTGGTTACATGAAAAAATATTTGATTTCAAGTGTAAATTTGATTCTATTGTAGGATTGTGTATGTACTTTAGGGATCATTCAAAGCTGGTCCTTATCATATCATTGAAGTTTCCATCATCTTCTGTTACTTGGAACTCAAGGCACACTGAGCTCGACTAAAACATATGTACAATTATTTCTCAGGGCTATATTCAAAATGTATAATACAAAATCCATGACATAGATTATGACACTGCTACATATATATATAAAATAGCTACACATACATATTAAGGTGACTTGCATTTGATCCTCAAGATACAAGAATTCACCTAATGAAAACATAAAATTGTGAACCAAGGGTTATATATATATATATATATATATATATATATATATATATATATATATATATATATATATATATATATATATATATATATATATATATATATACACACACTTAAATGTAGCAAAATCTTCTCTCCATGCTTATATATATACACAAAAGTTCTAGGTAGTTGGTACTAAATAAGCTTTATCATTGTTCCGTTTAATATCATCGACAAAACTCTTCGATTATACTTCAGGACCAGTTGCAAACATGCATACGAGACCGCGAAAGACTTGAGCGGAGAGTTGGTGCGCCTGAAACATCTCGCCATCCACATTCCATACACTCTCATTTCCAGAAGAAGTGAAAGTAAATGCAGGGGTCTGCAAGTGCTAAGTAATATTAGTAAATTGCAATGTAATAAGGTGGCGTGGATTGGAAAAAAACTAACCTTGTGATGTTCAACAAACTTGAAATTCAAAGGGCTTCCCCCTCTTCTTGTAAGTTGAGTCAGGTGCCTGTATCATTAAGGAAACAAACAAAGACGGTAAGATTATCAAGAGACTTAAGATCTGTTTGGATTGATTTATTTGAGCTTATCTTCTGACATAAGCATAGAAAGACGGCTTGAAAGAGCTTACAAAAATAACTTATGACACGTCCATAAGTTCCTTCCAGCTTACTTTAATAAGCTTTCTAGGATAACTAAATAGCTTATAGCTTATATAAAAAAAAGTTTGACTTTATTTTATCTTTTGTTAGAGAAAAGAGCTTATACACATGCACTTATGAACTTATGCTAGGATATGCACTTATGCTATAACCACTTAAGTAAGTTGTTTATCCAAACATAGCCTAATATGGAAAGATAGCCAGACAATGCATACCATAAATAAGATGCGTGAGGACATTCTTTAATCATTATGAGATGAAGGAAACCATCTGAAAGGTGTGCCTCGGCAACCAAACCATCAGGTGCTTTTTCATTTCTGCAAGAGATTACCGCAGCTCCAACACTAATATACCGACCTTTGGATTTCACCCATTTTCTCGTTTCTGAATTTAAATGAGGCGTTAGGCTGCTAATTTCAGTGGCTGCATTCTTTGGCGTTTCATTGCAAACTTTGCAGTTAATACGGCAGATACATCTTTCTGATCTGCGTGGAGCTTTCAATCCCCATAACATGCTACTATCACGATTCCTTTTGGGAGTTGGAATGGTTTCCTCTGATTCCACATCAAGGTACGATATTTCTGCCTCATATGACCTGAATGATACTTGCACATTATAAAAAACGTGCAGTTCAAAAGATATTTAATGTTGACACGATCAAAGCACTGAGTCATATCCACTTGGACAATACCTGTGCCTTAAAAACACCATTGTTCCAGCATAATCATAACGTTTGGGACCCATCCAGCGATACTTCTCGCTCTCTGTGATAACATCACCATAAAATCCATACCTGTGGTCATTAATGTACGTAGAATATAAGATTACTAAATAAATTTTAAAAATAACTGGACCGGTGTGTAGCATATGCAAGATGACATTGCTAGCATGAGTCAAAAGATAAATGTTTACATCGGGTAACAAAACATTAGGAAATTACCCTGAAAAGGAAGCTGCATAGCGCACAAAAGGTTCAACCTCGGATCGCGGAGTTGTTTTCCATCGTACAACTTGAGCTATGTCAAGGTGCACCCGTTTGCCAAGGACAATATGCAATGCAGAAGTTATAGGATCTCGAGTTCCAGTTGTACTACAAAATATTCAGAATAGTATTATGAAATTACAAGGATAGACTACAATCGTGTCTTTCGTTTGTGCAGAAGTAGAACTGAAAATTCAAAAATACTAGGAAGAAAAGAATACCAGATCACAATGGCATCGGTTGAACCTGAGGGAATGATGCCAAATCTAAACCATTCATTAGGAACAGGAAACCCAGGAGCTTTATCTTCCGAATCTTCAAAAACCACAAAAACAAGTCAAGCATAAAATTGATATTAATTATTTTCTAACTTAATGAAGTACATATAAACTGAACTCACTAGAATTCAATATTCTAGACCGAGGTTGGTTTGGACTTGAAATCAGAGGAAGGTGGTCTTCAATTTGACTTGGAGTCTTTTCAAATATTCCATCTTCGTCCGCAGCTAAGGAATCGCCTTTATCTTTAGCCAAATGAACAAAACCTGGAGGAGTTGGTGGGTAGGGAGCTTTAAGCCTGGGAGAAAGAAACCCATTAAGGATTTCATTGAAAAATCCATCACCACCCTGGAACCACCTCGATTAGAAAAATACAATAACTCAAAAGAACATAAGAAAATCACTTGAAACTTGAAAGCAACAAGGAAATTTCAAAAGTGGTTAAGCGAATGGCATCTAAATTAAAAACCATGATTTAAAACTTCAATAACATGAAGCCTCGTCATAAACATATCAACAACATTTAGAAAAATATATGATTTAGGTGTAAAAGACTGGAGTTAAGTTCTTACAACAGCTATAACACCGTCATATGAGTTAAGCTCCTTATTTGTTATAGATAACATCATATCATATGCTTGTCCTGCTCTCTCAGTCACAATCACCTGGTAAAGAAAAGAAAAAAATCGATTACTTGGATCCCGCCAACAATCTTATTTGATCATCACTTACTTCTTAATATCATGTACTGAATGAATTCAGCATGTTATCCAATTATTAAACTCAGCGGCATGAAAGTAGCGCTTTTAATGCCAAAGAAAACTAGGCCAACAGTCCCTCAATGCGAGCTTCTTAGACAAATACAGCTGATTGGACTTAAAAACATATTTCAACATTTTATCAGTTGCTATCCATTCAGGAAATCACTAGAGATGCTAAAGTTTCACCTTCGTTTCTACTTTAGCACGTGAGAATATCGGAGCCACAGCTTCCCAGTTTCTACAGCCATTACTCTTCCCACTCCTTGGATGAACAAAAACCTAGTGAATCAGAAATAATATCTGGGAAAAGTTCATTTTAAATAATCAATGAAAATAAAAAGCAAAATTATAAAGCAGGTGTTTGTCCAATAGCAGAGCATACCAGAAGATTCCTTGGTCTTCCAACTTCAAGTTTCAACAATTCGTTTAGTTGATTCACCCACGTTTCACACGTTTGCAAATTTTCATGACCGAAAGTATATTCAGTCAGGATCCACTGCGAAGGTTGATTCTTGCTCCTTATAAAACCATGCACAGTGAAGTGGTACATCTGCAAAATTGTCAGAAATAAAAACTGTCACGGTTGATTCTTGCTCCTAACGCATAAAGAACAAAATTGCACAACCAAGAACAAGAACAAACCTTTATGTCATGAACCAAAAGTGTACG
Organism: Vicia villosa; assembly: GCF_029867415.1. NCBI lineage: Eukaryota > Viridiplantae > Streptophyta > Magnoliopsida > Fabales > Fabaceae > Vicia > Vicia villosa. Next base: position 213,014,186 of record NC_081182.1, on the reverse strand, counting down.
TTCAGTGGCACGAGGGAGATTTGATTTGTGAATCAAACTAATATCCCGTAACTCAACAGCATATATGTCCGAAAGTGCGATCTCATTAGCAATCTTGGAAACATATTTAATGCCTAAACAAGTTGAAACATCCTGCTACATTAAACATTTAGGAAATTAAGAAGAAAAAATCATGAAGTAATTTAACGAAATTAATTATTTAGAATTTTCACAGAAGCAATATGTAAGGAAAAGTAAGTAATAACTAATTCTTGAGAAATTTGGGGTCACAGACGTATTCATAGGGGAAAACAATATTCAATTCAAGCACCATTTCCTTAACCCGAATCTATGTTATCAAATAGGGGCGCCATGGCCGCTATGGTGGATATACATGGCGGTTTTTAGGCTCGTCGCAATGGTAAATATCGGCCGATATTTTGGGGGGGTTTCGCCATAAAAATCCACTCTAATGGCGCCGCAAAGCGGCCGGTATGACAGAATTTTGGCTCTCCGCCATGGACCGCCATCAGCCATCGACAACACTGATTCGAATTTGGGGTCAATCAATCATCCACATTCCACACGCAACAATGACCATGTAACGCATACGATAAACTTTGGTTTAAACAACAAAAAAGCAAGATTTGAGACTAAATCCTTTACCCATGTGTGTAATAAGTTTGAACAAACAAACACAAAAAGCTTCTCAAAGCAAAATCATTCTCAATCATGATAAGAACTAGAGCTACCAATAACAAAATGGCCTTCAATTCCATTCGGAGATAAAATTACAACATTCAACAACAGAACATGTGAACCATCACAGACCCTTGAACTTACAAACTCCACCCGAATATGCAAAAAAAATTCCCCTGGTCAAAGAATTAACGGCCTGTTTGGATTGATTTATTTGAGCTTATCCGCTGTCATAAGAGAAAACCTATGAAAACAACTTATCCATAAGCATTTTCACCTTATTTCCATAATCTCTCCATGATAGTTTACAAAAACATCTTATAGCTCATATAAAATCACTTTCACTTTATAGAAAAGGTTTATACATAAGCACTTATAAGAGCTTAATTATGTTGCTCATCCAAACAAGGCTAAATTGAAGAACATGTCCACCAATGCATACCAAACCAAACCAAACCGAACCAACAAATACCAAAACAACACCCATCATCAATTTCACAATCTAAGTCAGAAATTTCAACAAACACATTGTAAGCAACAACAAAAAGAAGAAAAAACTTACATTTTCCACCGGCTCCACCAAATTCCAAGACAACCCATCAGAGAACAAGCTAACAACAGCCTCTCCAACATGATCCAACAAAAAGTTGGAGCTCAAAATGGAAGAACATGGAAGAGACACAACATCTCCTCCCAAATCACAATCGTTTCCCTCTCTCTCCATTCACAATGGAAGAAGAGTCAAGGAAACGAGTCAACAAAAGACAAGATTTTCAACAACTAAATCAAAGATTGAAAAAGTAAAAAACAAAATAACCAGAAATTGTTGTTATTGTTAAGGTTGAGGTTTTTAGCAGAAACCTACGTTTGAAAGGAAAGAGAAAATGTTAAGGTTTGTCATTGTTGACATAATAATATGGTTAGTATGTCGTGTTTGTTTATTTAGGCGGCTTGGGTTCTAAAGAATTTGTGGGCAAAATAATTGACTACATTTAGTGAATTCCAATCATGGTCTACAAAACTTTGACAACAAAATTTAACCAAATCAAACTATTTTAACTAAAAAAAATTATTTTTCATCCTTGCTTATAAAAAATAAAATTTTCTATTTTCATCTCAAAATATATGTTATTTATATTGCGCACAAATTATAATATCGGATTGTCCTTGACTTTTATTAATAATTATTCTAAAGAGTTTATTGTCACCGAAATTTGAAAGAAATATGCGATTGTCCTTGACTTTGTTGGCATTGATTGAGTTTCATACCACAAACCTAAACATTGATATATGTTTTTTAATATTGATATACGTTTTTTAATAACATTACTAGAACTTTAAGTTTGAGTATTAACTTGTGGTTTAGAAGTTCTAGTATAGTAACTTCGTTAAAAAACTTTGGAATATGGACATCATTTATGATATCATTATCAGAGTTGATTGAATATAGAGTATCAGAACTTATATATGTTTTCTCTTCACCATAATTTAAATCCAACACATAATTATTGATCAGATATGTTCTGTTCCTGTACTAGAAATGAGTAAATGAGCGATGGTGACGGCGGATTCGAGCTCAAACGCGATGGAGAAGATGGATCTGTAAGATTAGCACTCTAACTCTCCATTCAGTATTTGAGGGAGAATAGTGAAGTGAAATTGAATTTGAAACTTGTCTTTTGAAGTTGGCACATTCTCTATATACAAAGGGGAAAATAACGAATTCACTATTTGTTAGGAAAGAATTGCGGAGATGCATTGGATGTGAATGCAGTTGAGATCCTTTATAACCATCAAGATGATAATTCTCGGGTGCTAAGAACATTCTGAAAGGAGTGTGATTTCTTCATGGTTGTCGGACGATGTCGATATGATTGACACATAACAATTGCCATCAAGCCCTTGTTTATATGTACCAAGGTGAGAGTTTGTTACTTCAGCCTCGGATGTCGACCACTCCATTGATCACCTTTGGACGGGGTGAAAGAAAATGTTCTAGTTTCTTAGGGATTCGTGCATTTAATGTTTCATGCTTCAAGCGTCTTTCTAGAGGTATCATCATTATGACTCTTGGGAATCGAAACACTTGAGCGATGCATGCAAGTGATTTTACACATTTGGTAGAGTTTTTTTGCATGCTATAACATAGGTTTTGAAGAGTCACTGTTGCTTTCTTTGAGTCATTTGACCAGTTTAGTGATTACCTCCTTCTTTGGTATTTTACTTTCCTACATCTGAAAAGTTATTGCATTATGGGTAAGAAATCATATAAGAATTCTCACAAGTCCCATAAGAATACTCCATCTTCTCAGGTGTATTTTATCTACTCCTTCACTGTTTATGCTTTCGCTAAAGTAGGCAGCTTTGATGGCGCCTTTCTCGAAGTTGGTCTATCTTCACACTAGGGTGTTTTAACTCACTTTGAAGATGAAAGAATATGCAATAAATATGGCAATTGCGCCATTCCCTTTATATGATTGCACTTTCTCTGATCTAGGTATTTGTTATCCTTCACTACCTTCAGATAGGAGTTCTAAAGCATCTGGTGATGACTCATTCACGACTTCATCTCACAAGATGGGCGTAGGTAAAGGTATATTAACATTGGTGCTAATAATTGAAAGGAAAGCCTTATGTGACCCATTTCTTTCATTTCTTTTGATTTCATCGTGGCTCTGTGACATAGGCGCTAAGTAGAGGGTTAATTTCTTTGGAGTCGATTGTGTCTGGCTTGGGGCTTCTTTCGGGACTACAACCTTTCAAATACCGGTTCTTTCTGGTCACCCCATCCACTTGGAGGCTCATGCTATGATATGTACTATCGGGGACGGAGTGGAGGAAAGATGCATTGAGTTGTTCCTTAAATATTGAATTGAGAGTCACTTTTAGATAGGGAACAATATGTATGTATATAAAGAAGTGGATATCACTTGAAGCTTTGTACCAGAAGAAATGGTTGACTAGCTTCATCAACGATATGAGATACTTCATAAGAGGTACCCCCACAAAGAAGATCGATAAAAAAATGCTTGCAACACCTTATTGACGTCTGATTGCAGATAAAGGCTCGTTAATAGGAAGAAAGAAAAGCCATCTTTGGTAATTTCCAAAAGTTTCAGGCTCCTTTGTCTTTAGTCTACATGTTCATGACCTATTTGCTTTGAGAATGATTATGCGTATATCAAATAAAGGAGGAAGTACATATATGACTTATAAGGTGAGGAATACAACCGATCGGGAGTGACACTGCTTTGGAGACTCTTCCGACTTTGCCGAGTTTATCGGGTCTACATGCTCGTCCTTTGTTGACGGGGTTAAGGTCTCATTATTCGAAGGGCACTAAACCTGTCCTTAGGAATATGACTGCTCATACTTAGCCAATTTGGATGAGCATGTCCTAAATGAAGAGTTGTCTATTATAACTTGGTATACTCGGAGTGCTTTTGATGCTTTAGCCCTTGGTTGAGTTAGCTGTTGAGAACCTCTTTGATTTGATCAGCAACATGTTGAGAAGCAACGGTTGAAAGATAACATTCACAACCTGGAGCTCCAATAGAATAAGTACCTGCAAGAATTAGAGACATCTTCTACCTCTCTTACCGGATAAGAGAATCTTTCTTTCTTCTTAATCTTCCTGATTTTCTTGTCGGCCAAGTAACCATCTAACGAGGATGATAGCGAGGAAGAAACAGGCTCAAATTTTTATCTGGGGCAACCTGTCATCTGCTTAAGTGTCTCTTTCAACGACCCAGAAGGAACCTGAATCCTTGTGACTTTAGAACACTTGTCTGACTCAACATCTAATTAATTGTACGAAGGCCAACCTTAAGGTGGTCTCGCAATCATTTGAGAATGCTTTGTAGCAAGTGGAGCATTTTTCGCCATACTTTGACTATCTCTAGGGAGTGAATTCGGGCAGATCAAGTGCTCAAAGATGCATAAATTATTTCTCTACAGGAGTAGCCATATCAGTCTTTTTTTGTGTACTATATGCAAAGTACTAATATAATGCAAGAACTTATATGTATATATTTTCCTTTCTATAATGATGTTTATTTATTTTTACCTATCTAAGGTGTATTTATAGGATCTTGAGTGTGAAGCTTCAGATCTTATGTGAACTTATGAGGTATTTCCTCGAAGTTGATCGGATGTCACTAGTGTTGTTTTGGCCAATGGTCGGTTCCCCTTCCCCTCATCAGATGAAAACCTAGTCATGGGTAGACATGTGGCTAACCAACCACGACCTCTAGAGTGGCTAGTTTCCAGGGGAATGGACCGTTATTATTTGTGAGGAATTGATTATTGTAGTCAGACGTACAAAAAGTCTACAACAACACCCCTAACTTTAGGTGGGGAATTGATTGATGTAGTGAGACGTATAAAACATATCTGGAAACACCTCTGACTTTAGGTGGAGAATTGATTGTTGTAGTTAGAAGTGCAAAACGTCTCTAACATCAATCCTGACCATGTACTTTGAGCTTGTGTGGAATTGATTATTAAAGCTCAACATACAAAATGAATCCAACAACACACCCGCTTAACTTTTAGTGTACCGATCCTTGATCTCGTTTATCGTGCCCTAGTCTCGTTGTCATTATCACAAATCACTTTTTTTTTTCTTCCAATTTAGACCCAAGAAAATGGGTGTCCGGACATAGCAACTCAAATAGAAATACTATGACATTATAAAAACTATTTAAAAAAAACTGAAAAACATTTATTAAAATAAATTTTGAAGTAGTCACCTAATTTGGTTGCAATGAATGATAGAAAGTGTAGTAATGATAAAACACCCTTCTCCAAGAAAGCGTTTTAATTAAAAGTTTAATAAAAAAACAAAACAAAAAAAATAGTAGAAAAACCAAAACCCTAAAACCCTTTCTCTTCCATTTCCTCAAACCCTAAAACCCTTTCTCTCAATCTTCCAAAATGGGAAGCAGCCAAGCCGCAGCCTCCATCCTCAACAACATCGCCCGCGCCGCCTTCGGTCTCGGCGCCGCCGCCACCGCCGTCAACTCCTCCCTCTACACCGTCGACGGCGGCCAACGCGCCGTCCTCTTCGACCGTTTCCGCGGCATCCTCGAACAATCAATCGGCGAAGGCACTCACTTCCTCATCCCATGGGTCCAGAAGCCCTACATCTTCGACATCCGCACTCGTCCTCACACGTTCTCCTCGATCTCCGGTACCAAGGATCTCCAGATGGTGAATCTCACCCTCCGTGTTCTTTCGCGGCCTGATACGGAACGGCTTCCGACGATTGTGCAGAATCTTGGATTGGAGTATGATGAGAAGGTTCTTCCTTCGATTGGGAATGAGGTGCTGAAGGCGGTTGTTGCTCAGTTTAATGCGGATCAGCTGCTTACGGATCGGCCGCAGGTTTCGGCGCTGGTTAGGGATAGTCTCGTGAGGCGGGCGAAGGATTTTAATATTCTTCTTGATGATGTTGCTATTACTCATTTGTCTTATGGTGCTGAATTCTCTAGGTATATTTCTTTGATTCTTGTGGTTTTAGAGAAATTGAATTTTTTAATCAACTATATGCTATGAAGAGCGAACTCTATCGCACCGACATCTCTGGAAAAAAAAGGTGTGTCTGTGTTGTGTCTGGTATGGACACTGACACTTATAATTACGTTCATGGTTTGTTGTTGCCTTGTTGTGTTCGGGGTGTCCGTCCTTCATAGACAGAAAACACATGCAGGCACCTATGGTAATTAAAGAAATGAAAGTGGTTATGAAATGTTTGTTTAGGATAAAATAGTCTATAGATTTTTTTGAAGTTGAAAATGTTTTGTGTATGTTTATTGTAATCATACCATCTAAAAAGCTTAGATAAACATGATTAAAAATTCCAAAAATGTTTGTTTAGTTAAGAAATGTAATTTTACTTGGGAACTATATGTAACAACACTGAAACCTCTGGAAAAAAGCGTGGTTGTGTCAATGTTGGTGTATGAAATTGACACCGACACTTGTGTTTATGTTTAATTATTCATTTTTTCAAATTATTACTTGTGTCTCTATGTGTCAATGTCGGTGTTGTGTTTCCCATGTGTCTGTGCTTCATAGAGTGAATCTCTAACTTGGTCCCTGAGATTCTATAGAGCCATCAAATTAGTAAGTCATAAAAAACGTTTGTGTATTTGTTAATCCTTATGGACTGATTTGATGTTAGGTATTCAACTTTAGGCGCTAATTTGAAATGTTTGCCAACAGAAGATAACCTTTGAACTAAATGATTGACAATATGATTTTCAAATGTTTTTGTTAATTTTTTAATTTCAAGAAGCAACTTATTTGTGCCCGTTGTTTTAGGGGTCAAGTTGGTCATTCACTCCTAACAATGATATTGCTAACTCAATATACTAGCTAACTGTAACAAACTAACTAATTTACAAGTAGACTTGCAACTTATTCATTAATTGTAACCAACTTACTAATATACTAAGCTATGAGTTTGAGATTCACGAAGTGGCATTTGTGTACTAATATTTCTGTGTATGATCCAATACCAGGGCCGTTGAGCAGAAGCAGGTGGCACAACAAGAGGCTGAGAGGTCTAAATTTGTTGTGATGAAGGCAGAACAGGAGCGACGTGCTGCAATTATCCGTGCTGAAGGAGAAAGTGATGCTGCCAAGCTGATTTCTGATGCTACTGCGTCTGCTGGTATGGGGTTGATTGAGCTTAGGAGGATCGAGGCTTCCAGGGAAGTGGCCTCTACTTTGGCTAAGTCTCCTAATGTCTCTTACCTTCCTGGTGGAAAGAACATTCTCATGGCTCTCAACCCTTCACGTTAATGAGGGTAATCTCCTTATTTTGGTTCTTGCATTTTTGTGGTTTTGATTTAATTTGGTTTAACTAGATTTTGAATATGTACTGTATGTCATACCTGCTTTAATTTGATTTATTTCATTCATAGTTGCATTGCATCAGCTTGTATGTCACAGCATGTTGAAATAAGATAAAAAAAGTGCATTCCTCTTGCTTGATTAAGATGCAAAGAAACCTTTTGTATAGAAGTGCTGATAGGCCTGCAAATACAACTAGTTACTTCATGAGATTAGATGGATATTTACTAGTTGGGGGGAAAATCCCATGACACGAACAGTGAAGGAATCCATTTATAGTTTAGGATTTTATTCTGATGGTGGCCTTTTCGACTATGTTTGAAACAGTTGCATATTTTGGGCCCGTTTGGATTGATTTATTTGAGCTTATCTACTAATGTCATAACTTATAGCCTTCACGTGAACACTATATTTTATCGTTTGTTATGAAATTAGCTTATGTAAACTTATACATAAGCACTTATTATAGCAAGTGTTTGTGCTATAAACTGCAAATAAGCTGTTTATCAAGACAAAGCTTTATCCTTTTTGAGCTTAAATTGAGGAAAAGGCCTATCAGGTCGATATTGCAAACCACAGCAAATAGTTGGAAAGTTTTATGAATAGCCGAGAGTAGGAGAACACTCTCATTTGAGATGAAAAATTTATTCATCAAGAGGAAAATAAGCAGAAGGATTATCATTAATCTTTATAATGCGTGAAAGAAGATGCATCGGCTTTTGAGCAAACACATCCCTTTACACCAAACCATTCAGTCAATTCTATCAAATTGTTTTGGTTATATGTTAGGAGATAAGAATTTTTGTGGTTGCCATTGGTTTTTCTCCTTAAGTTATTGGTATTAATTATCGTCTTCATCCTTTCTAGATTTTGATTTTGATGTAAATGTTCCACCTACTCAATCATAGGATGTTAATTAACAATTGCTAAACCCGCTAATAAAATTCCTTCTTCTTTTCAGGGCTCGATGACATGGGGTCATAGCATGCTTGGATTGGATCATTGTCACGAGGCGCGCCTTTGTTAAACGTCTATTTTTTCCTACTTTGTAGATACTGTCTCATCTGAGCTCTGTTTCATATGATGTTAGAAGGATTTGGATCTTAATGTTTGATAATTGCAGAATAATTAAATGCAAGTCATACAAGGTTAGACTGAGAGATGAAGTTGAATGCTTCCTTGTGTGGTTAAAGTTAGAAATTAATTTGAATCATAATGTTTGATAATTGCTTAATAACCAAATCTGAATTATACAACATGGTGAGAGATGATATTAAATGCTTTCTAGTATCCTGCGTGGTTACACCGTTACAGTGTCTTTTATCATCAATTTAGCCCGGGGATTATGCATGGAAAATTAATGTTTACCGTTTGTATCATTTTTTTTGTTCAAAAAAAATAAATCATAAATGTTTATATAATAGTTTATAAAATTACATTTGACAAAAGGGGAAAATTGATTCAACATCTACAATGGAATTGAATCTCTTTTTTGTGACATTCATATGACTATATGAGGAGGGATGTCACTCATCTGAAAGGAGGGATGTCACTCATCTGAAAGACAGATAAAATATAATGAATAAAATTGAATTTTGTGGGATATAGCGTCTCTACTCTCAACTGTCATAAGTGTAATCTTGTTTTGGACTAATATCCAAATTGATATTATCTCAATTGGCTAGGTTTTTTATGTTTTTAAAAAAATGGAGTTATTAATAATATAAACTAAGCAAATAACATCTTAAAATTCAAAACATCACATCTTAAAATTTAAATAATGTGAATCAAACTCTTAATCACATTAAAAAGATCATATCTTAGAATTTAAATTTGACAGGGAGGAGGATCACTATTTGATCCTCGCAACTGTGATTGGGAGGGATTGAAATTATTTGATGCCAAAATTAGCCCTCGAATCGGACTAAATTGGTAGTGAAAAAAAATCAAACTTAATACTATTTTTTTAAAATTTAAGCAAACATACAAATCATAGATCATCATCAAAGAAGTCTTCATATTAATTAAAGAAGTCTTCATATTCCTCCAATTATTCATCTTTATCATCTTCTTCAACATCTTCTCCAACTTATTTCTCTTCTTGGAATGAATCTAAAATACAATAATTTGAAGTATTAATTTAATAATACTTGAATGTAAGATACTTTAACATCCTAGTAAAAAATTAATACTTGCATGCTCAAAGATGCTCCAGTTATGCTCACATCCTGCAACTCAAACTTAACACTTTAACAATCAGTAATTGCAAATCTTGAGTTTTAGCTCCATAAGATTTCCACCACTCAGCTGCAAGTAAAAAATCAATTTACTTCAGGATAAACACAACACAAAGTGTCTCACATGTGACCGATAATTGTAAGACAAAGAACTTCCATCTTATCTAGAGCTAATGTCGACCTTTGTCTAATCGCTCTTACACCAAAGAGATCTGTAGCACCCTTGTATTGTGTAAATTGTACTCAAATTTTATCTTTCATTTCATTTCTTTAACTAAGTGTCCTAACACATTTATGGATGTCTCTCACCAATTTAGGATCATTCTCAATTTCTGATTTATCATAATAATATCCAGGATTGAGATAGTAACCTGCAACATGTAGTGGATGATGAAGTTGACATTCTCATTTTTTATCAATGATTTCAAATACGACTTTGCACTTGCTTGAATTTAAATTGAAAGCTTTTTCAATTAATTTTTTTCTACCCCAATTGCGGCATATATGTAACTCATTGCGAGTTTCCTTTTATTACCAACCATTCTTAGCGCATCTACAAGAGGCGCCATGACCTTTAAGAGTGTAAACACCATTCCAAAATGATGGTATAAGTATAGTAGTAGTTTCCATTTTTACTTTAGAATCCTTGACATGTTTGGAAGTCTCCCATTATTCACAAGTGAACATCTCTCTAAGCTTGCTTTTTAGTTCTTGCAACCTTTGTAGAGTAAGGAAAGAGGTAACAAACCTTGTCACTCCGTTTTTAACCAATTCAACATTGCCGATAGTCTTTCTAATTAGATTCAAAGCAAATGTGTGGTTATAAATGTAGCCCATAACATTAATTCAATTTTGTATAACCTTATGAACCAAACAAAAATCTGCATAAACAACAAGGATGAAACAAATAATTCTTTTTAAAACTAAGGAATTTCAAATTTCTTTTACCAAATATTAACCGTATCAAACTATATTTTAATGTTTTTGATCAAAGCTTCTCCAAGACTCACTTGTACAAGAAGTATTCTCAAATGACTCTTTAATGTTTCTCTATATAAGGAGCCGGAGACTTGAAGAAATTAACAACAAACTAATGAAAAACAAAGAGTTGTTACTCTGTCAAATTAAAAGCATAAATTAACTTAGAATTTCTTAACATTTGTATATCTTAGAATTTCTTGTCTTAAGAGTCTTTTGTGTTGTAACTTGTTTACACCTCTAATTGTATATCAAATGTAACTCTTAAACAGTATCTCACCTGTAAGTTAGATTGTTAGAAGTCTCTTGCTTGTGTGCTTAAGCATCTGAAGTCTCTTACTTGTGTGATTGAGCATTTGAAGTCTCTTGCTTGTGTCCTTGAGCATTAGAAGTATCTTTCTCGCGTGTTTGGGCATTAGAGTTCCCTTGCTCGTGTGCTTGAGCATTTGTAATCAGTTGTGATTATACTGAAATCCCTTGGAAGTTCAAGGGGATTAGACTACACTAAATTTGTGGGAAGAATCAGGATATATCGCTTGTATCTCCCTTTCCTTGACTCTAACTCTGAACTTATCTTATCCGTTGCAAACAACTATATTTGGATCAGATTCTAGACCTTGTGTTCAGAATCTTATAAGAGAGTTTTAGAAAAGAAAAAAAAGCTATCACAATTCAACCCCCTTCTTGTGTTTTTATCACCTTCAATCCTCTCATGGTAAGGGTAAAAACATGACCCCAAATATCAGAATGTACAAATTCAAATGATGAAGCGGAAACAAAAGTACTTTTATTAAAAGATAAAGTTGATTGTTTAGCAGTTTAACAACCAGTACAATCAAGACGACAATGCCAAAGTCGAATAGAAGAATATTTGAAAATTTGAAAGCGACACATGTGTTAGGCCCTTAAGGAACATGTAGTTTAATGAGCTCAAATAATCTTCCGATCTTTCATCCATTCCCTATGTGTTGCTCTGTTCTTTGATCCTGCACACTACATCCAAAGGAAGAAAAGGTAAGCTCATAACCTAGATCACATAATTGACAAACATAGATAAAGTTGAAACTTAATTTACTAATGAGCAATGTGTCAAACAAGCTTAAATTAGACAAGCGGATTAACCTTTATGGGTTACGCATAAGAGACCCGTTAACAATGTGAATATAATGACTAATATCATTTTTAGATATTTTTAGATAGGGAAGAAGATAAGTGAGATACACAAGTCACGTGATTCCAACAAGTAGAATCTAGTGTGAGGGAAAAACAACGAGAGTATTACTATTACCAGAAGGAAGAAGTTGTCCAAGGAGAGATTCAAGATTAACAATAGAGAAGGAAAACTAAGAGGATTATGCAGAATCATTGACAATAACAACACTTGCAAGTTTAGGCTTAGAAAAGTTAGAACATAGTTGATTCTTATTCCAATCAGGTTATGGAGGACGAGTGAGACAATTTTGAATAAGTGTTCAAATGTCTTACAATAAAGATAACAATTTGAAGCAATATGATAATTTTTTTTCAATTATGATATTCTACCGTGGTATCATCAGAAAAGAATATCCATACTTACTAGTTATGGCATGGATGACAAGAATTAGTAATTGTATTTGTAATTGCAAAGAAAAAAATCATCTTATTGACGAAAAAAGTTTCAATCTAATTTCTTCATACTTTTTTTTTTTTGAGAAAAAAGAGGGCCTAAGCCAAAAAAAAAAAACGCTAAACAGACTCTAACCCATTCATAATCATCATTAAGAACCACCAAAATTTAATAAACATAATACGATTGCGACTAGTCTCATATAATTTTATGTGAGTTGAGTCTTTGAGAGAAACTAATTTCACATAATTTTGTTTTGTGCTAAAAACTTATAAACAAGTCGACCAATAAATTACTAAAATTTTTGAACATCTGATATTGATGAGATAAATCACATATAGTTTAGGTTGTTTTAAATAATCCGTTACCTCTTGGTCATTTTCAAATCCCAAAATTGCATATGGAAAACTTCTTAAATAACCAAATATAAACTTCAACCATTTGAGCCATCGAGTTTCACATAAATTCTCTCAAAGAATCGAGGTGTCATTCAATGATTTGGGTATTCTCAAATCGATAGTTCACAACAAGAAAGAGTGATAAAACCTCCAACTCCATCCATGTCTTCAAACCCCCTCATCTTCATACTCCTCCTCTCTTTACTCTCACTGGTAAACACCAACCAACCATTCCCTTTTCTCACTCAAATTCATCAACTTTATACCAAAATCTTAATTGGGTTTTCATTTTTATTTTCAAAATTTCAAATTTTTGATTTTATTTTGCATGTGTTATTGTGATGAGGTTGTGGGGCATCATGGAAGTGTTGAATTGAAACAGTATCCATTGGTAGTAAGCACATGGCCGTTTATTGAAGCTGTTAGAGCTGCTTGGAGTGCTGTTGATGCTGGTGCTTCTGCTGTGGATTCCGTTGTTGAAGGTTGCTCCACATGTGAGGAACTTAGGTGTGATGGAACAGGTTGGGGAATTTAATCTTTTCAGCATAATTTGGACTTTTCAATCTGAATTTTGGCTTTTAGGGCAACTTTAGGAGATGATATTGTGTTAGCATAAGTTAGTTAAGCACTTATTTGGCTAGTCTTTGGACATGTTTGGATAAACAACTTATTTGCAACTTATAGCAAAAATGCTTATCAAAATAAGCAGTTATGAATAAGTTTAGGGTTTGAATTGTTTTACTTCCCCATTAGCATAACTTAATTAAGCACTTATTCAATAGGTGCTTATTTTATTCAATGCTAACATATAAGTTCTTGTTTACATAAGCTATTTCTGTAACTTATTGTAGGAAACTTATAAAAATAAGCTAAAAACTACTTATGAACATATCGGAAGTTATTTTTATACTTAACTTTTTCGAAATACTACACAAGTGTTCATGTTATTATTTGTAAGTCTAAATGATCTTTTCAAAATGAATCTTAACAGTTGGTCCGGGTGGGAGTCCCGATGAGAACGCTGAAACTACAATGGATGCTATGGTCATGGACGGGGTAACGACTAATTACCATGTTCTGTAACTGTTAATTAGTTTCTATCTTGCATTCTAAAATTCTTACATCGGCGTGATATTTGGTCCAATCTTTTGCTAAGGGAATACATAGGTGACTATGGAAGTAGGAGCTGTTGCTGCCATGCGATACGTAAAGGATGGAATCAAAGCTGCTAGGCTAGTGATGCAACACACCGAACACACTTTGCTGGTTGGTGAGAAAGCATCCGAATTCGCAATTTCAATGGGTCTTCCAGGACCAACAAACCTGAGTTCATCAGAATCTATAGAGAAATGGACCGAATGGAAAAAAAGTAGCTGCCAACCGAATTTCAGGAAAAACGTATTACCTGCGAATGATTGTGGTCCTTATCGTCCAAATAACTATCTCGACCTTTCTGATGAAACATGCTCCGTTATTGATCGAAGTCAAATACGAAGATTACCTCATGTTGGTCTTCACAGCCACGATACCATTTCAATGGCTGTTATTGATAGAGTAAGATTATCATAACAACATAGAAATCGATCTGCGTATATCACCATGTATTAACATTGCAAATGACACTTCTCTATTTGGTTTAGACAGGACACATTGCTGTTGGCACATCAACTAACGGAGCAACATTCAAGATTCCCGGAAGGTAAACTTGTCGGTGTCAATCTCAGAAGTTGAAAGATCTTTTCATTTCTTGAATGACCAAATTGCTTCTTATAATTGAAATTTTCTCTTGATTGCAGGGTAGGTGATGGTCCAATAGCTGGATCCTCGGCATATGCTATTGATGAAGTCGGCGCATGTTGTGCAACTGGGGATGGCGACATCATGATGCGCTTCCTTCCATGGTACTACGGAAACTCCATAGTTCCTCTAGGTTTAGATTCTGATATTTTCTCTCGTGAACTTTCAAGGTTAACACTTCTTTTCAATTTCAGCTATCAAGTTGTGGAAAGCATGAGGTTGGGAATGGAACCCAAACTTGCTGCTAAGGATGCAATAGCGCGAATAACCAAAAAATTTCCAAACTTTATAGGAGCTGTCGTTGCCGTTAGTAAAACCGGGGAACATGCCGGGGCCTGCCATGGTTGGACGTTTAGATATTCAGTAAGGAGTCTTGCAATGAAAGACGTAGAAGTCTTTACCGTGCTACCCTGAAAGATAGTCTGTTCAAGAAATCGGTACCCTTCAGCATTCAAATTTAAGTCATTATTATGCTAATTTTGTCGGTTGAGGAAATTTGATGGCATACAAATGTGCTTAAAATCATGTAACAAACATCATTTATGATATTAATCGAGAATTTAACATATATATTGCAAGATTAACATGTGCATGTGCATGTAATATCGAAAAATTTTCTGCTCTCGTTTCTATAGCATTAGGATTGGATCTTCTATAAAGCATCGTAACTTTCATTCGTTTTTCCGACAATTCCCTTCCAAAACCAATGTTCCTTCCACACTTTCTCCACCTGTTCGAGCGGCACATTTTTTGTCTCTGGTAGAAAATAATACACAAACGCGGTCATCACCACCACCCAACCGCCAAAGAAGAAGAAAATCCCCGACTTGAAGTGACAAAGCATAGCGAGAAAAGTCTGCGCGATAATAAAAGTGAAGAGAAAACTCACTGCCACCGTGATGCTTTGACCAGCTGATCTAATCTCCAACGGAAAAATCTCGCTTGGTACTAACCAACCTAGCGGGCCCCATGACCATCCAAACCCAGCAACATAAATACATATCATTACCAGAACCATATAAGCATACCCTTTGCTCAATCCGCCGTGATCTTTGAGATGAACTGCCATTATGCCTCCGACTATACACTGTAAGACCAGCATTTGAATGCCGCCAACTATAAACAAAGTTCTTCTTCCGAGTTTATCTACTATGAGCATTGATATGAACGTTGAACCGGTACCTACTATACCTGTCATGACAGATGATAACAGCGACGCGCTTTCTCCTAATCCGATTGTTCTGAAAAGTAGAGGAGCATAAAAAGCAATGACATTGATCCCGGTCACTTGCTGAAAAAATGGTATTGCTATTGCCATTACAAGTTGAGGCCTATATCTTCTTTCCAATATAATCTTAAATGATTGTTGTTCACTTGTTTTTGAAGTAGAAGAACTTGCTTTAGTGAGGTCGTCGAGTTCTGCTTGAACGTCTTCCACACCTCGAATTCGTTGAAGTATTAGCTTCGCCTTTTGATTGTCTTGACTGGTTTGGATTAAGCTATTGGGAGTTTCTGGAAGGAAAAGTGCACCTAGTGTTAGGAAAGAGGCTGGAACTGCTGCCATGGCTAGAGATACGCGCCAACCATAACCACCTTTAATCTTCTCTGTTCCATAGTTGATTAGGTTAGCTGACAAAGCACCGATACCGATGCTTAATTGGAAACCATTGTTTATTGCCCCTCTAAATCTCGGTAGTGCCATTTCAGAGAGGTATAGAGGAACTGCCTGCAAAATCAGCACAGAATATGAGAGCTAATCTCTCACGCGATTCAGCATCGAAACCTTATTTTCAACTTGGTATCAGAGCCTGGTTCTGACGAAGAAGCTTAGCATAAATGCTTGGGAAGAAAACAATGAGAGTAAAGAGAGACTGTTACCTGGTTTGCAAAACCAACCCCAACTCCAAGCAAAAGCCGACCGATTATGAGCATGTACACGTTAAAGGCTGCACCCCCAAGAGCTGTACCGGCAAGAAATGCAGCGCCGCCTGCAACGATAGATGGCTTGCGTCCGAAGACTCTAGTGACATATGAAGCCAAGAAGGAAGTAAAAAAACCAGCAACATAAAGCGAGGATGTAAAAGAGGTCAACAGTTGACTGTTAAACTTGCAATAGTTGCTAACTTTGACATCTGATTTCATCTGAAGATATATCTTGCGGAAGAACTTCTTCAGAAACGGTTCCATTGATGTAACACCGCCTGTTATACCAATGTCATAGCCGAATATCACACCTCCCATAGCAGCCATCATACAAGACAGAACAACATAAAGGGTTACCCTTCCATTATTCTTCTCTCCATTTTGAGATGTTATAGCCAATCCAACTGCCATTAACTTTTCTCTTTTAGCTTTCACAGACAGAAGCTTAGAAAAAGTGGAGAGAGTTTGAGATTTGAATATTCAGAGCTAAATAAGCCAGCAGTGTCTATTGACTTGCACAGTTGATTAGTCAAGAGACAAACTTCAGAACAGTTGATTAGTCAGTCATTTGGAGTAACTTATGAGATATATTTCAGCTTATTTAAAATGTAAGCTTTTCAAATTAGTTTTTTTAGATAAGCTCTTTACTTAACTTCCTGTAATAACTTATTGAATAAGTGTTTAACTAAATTGTTTATCCGAGTTCACCTGTAATTGTGTGACAAATATCTGAATAATGTGGTGTACTAATTTTCTTGTTTGAAAGGTCAAGTTTGTACACCAGCAATGCTTCTTAATAATTGGAGAAAAAATAATTCAAAATCAACAATTTGAATGGTGATTTCTTTGGTAAGGACCCATTTGGGACCAATTTAATAAAGGACTTATGTATTTTGGCATATTAGTATTCTAGTTATACAAGGAACATCACATGTTCAGTTTGAATTTCTATGAATATGATAAGAGTGAAAATGAAGGGTTCAATCTTCAACTTCAAATCTCACCAATAATATCTATTTAAATATAAGCAAATATAAGTGCATGTGACTTCTGATATGATATGAACATAAACTAGTAATAAATATTGGACTATTGGTGAAAGCTTGGATCTTGAGAGTGTCCTCATCTCAAGATATTAGGTTCGAATCTTGCCAGAGGCTAACAATTCTTGTGTTGGATCAGTCTATACAGAGGTTTTATCTGGTTTTAAATGGGTTCGCCGCTTGTGGATGGTGAGATTGGATCTGATGTTAGTTTAATAGTTAGAGTTAGAAAGAGATAAACAAAAACTATATTTTAGTTTAAGAGTTTTAGTGTAGCATGAAGTTTTCTTGTATCCATCTTTAATATCAATTGATTCCATCGATATGTAATTGATTCGAGTGGTTAGAGATTCAGACACCTTAAATATATGGTCAACTTTTTTCTCTATTTTTCCTTGCAATACTCTTTCAAAAACCCAACACATTTGTAAATACTTCGTACCTATAACATGATTACGAAAAAACCGAGTAGGTTTCAGAAGACATTTCGATACTTACAACAATAAAACTACATTAATCAGTTAAGGCAGCACTGGTTGTCTGCCATCATCACTCTTGTCTCCAACGATTCTCTTCCAAAACAAATGTTCTCTCCAAACCTTCTCCATCTGCTCAATCGGAACATTCTTGGTTTCCGGTAACAGAAAATAAACAAACACTGTCATCACAACCACCCAACCTCCGAAAAAGAAGAAAGTTCCAAACTTGAAATGACACAACATACTCAAAAAAGTTTGAGCAACAATGAAAGTAAACAGAAAATTCACTGCAACTGTTATACTTTGTGCTGCCGATCTTATCTCCAACGGAAATATCTCGCTAGGAACCAACCATCCTAATGGCCCCCAAGACCAAGCAAATCCCGCTACGTATATACATATCAAAACTAGAATCAAGTATACATATTTCTTGCTTATTTCACCATGATCACCGAGTTGAAATGCCATTATACTTCCGATAAGAATCTGCGAGAAAAACATTTGAATTCCGCCTGATATGAACAATACTCGTCTGCCTAGTTTATCGACTATCAGCATTGATACGAATGTTGAAGTAGTACCTACGATACCGATCATAACAGCTGACAAAAGCGAAGCACTTTCACCTAATCCGATGGTTAGAAACAGTATAGGAGCGTAAAACGAAATGACATTGATTCCGGTGAGTTGTTGGAAAAAAGGTATAGTTACTGCCATGACAAGTTGAGGTCTGTATTTTCTTTGTAAGATGTTCTTGAATGGATGTTTGATAGAGTTTGACATGTTACTTGCTTCGATAAGATCGTTAAATTCTTGTTCGACATCGTTTGTGCCTCTTATGGACTGCAACATTGACTTAGCTTTTTGATGATTTTTGCTGTTTTGGATTAAGCTGTTTGGTGTTTCTGGGAGGAAAAATGCTCCTAATGTCAGGATTGAAGCTGGAACTGCTGCCATGGCTAGAGAAATTCTCCAGCCGTAACCGTCTTTGATTTTTTCTGCGCCGAAGTTGATTAAGTTTGCTGATAGAACACCGATTCCGACACATAGTTGGAAACCATTGTTGATTGCTCCTCTGTATCTTGGAAGTGCCATTTCTGATAGATATAATGGAACTGACTGCAAAATTATGAAAATTTTAATGCATATAAAGATTATGCTAATGTTGATATTTCAGATTAAACGTGTCTGGTGTCTGACGCGTGTCACTATTGGACACCAACACACGTAGTTATATCTGTTTAATCTATTTTCTCAAGTTATTATAATATCGACGAGTCTGGATCGTGTATGATTTCCAAATAAGTGATCATAGCTTACAACATGAACATGCTAAGTTGAGTCTAACTCAAGTCTATATAACCGACTTTGAGGTGAAGGATGTCATATCTCAGGATTGGATTACTGGAACGTGACACGATAATGAACATACCTGATTGGCGAAACCGATTCCAACGCCAAGAAGAACTCTACCAAGTATCAACATATAAATATTAAGAGCAGCACCGCCAAGAGCCGCTCCGACAAGAAATGCGGCCCCACCTACAAGAATCGATGGTTTTCGACCAAACATTCTTGTAACCGATGATGCAAAAAAAGACGCTAAAAGACCAGCTATATATAGTGATGAAGTGAATGTTGTTAAGAGTTGACTATCAAATTTGCAGTAATTGCTAATCTTCTTGTCTTGTTTCATCTTAGTGTATACATCTGGAAAAAACTTCTCCAAAAATGGCACCATAGATGTTACACCACCTGCAAAGAGATAAAGAAAATCATGTATAATTCCATGTATTATTCGGAGTTTCTCTGTAATCACGCATTCAAGATATCAATAATTGTTCGATCAATCATATTGAAGCTCGTTTTTTCGAGTCATGACAATAAAACAAACACTAAAGCTTGCATGTTTTAGAATTGTCTGATCTTAATCGAACGACTGACCTGAAATTCCGATGTCATAACCAAAGATAATGCCTCCAGTGGCAGCTACCATAGAAGAAAGAATCACAATAGAAGTCATCTTTCCATTGTATTCTCTTCCATGGCTTGCAATTTGGAGCTCTACTGCCATAGCTTTTGCTAATAATAATAATAATAATTTCAGTTTTGTTTCTTCTTTATTAGCAATAGAAATAAATATTTGTATATATATAAATTTTGAAGTATAGTGTATAGTAAGATATAACACATATAGTGCAGTCTTTCTTGACTATTGTACACTTTGTACTAATGTGTTGTTTTTTAGTGGATTGAAATGTTGAAATTTCTTCTGATATGTATTTGGGGTTTGAGCTTATCCAGAAATTGTTGTTTTGTTTTATAGTTCTAGTGATTTTTGATTCAACTGGTTCAATTATTACAGCAAACTTTGATTATAGTTACAAATCAATAGAGACTTAGAGAAGATAACTATGTAAAAGCTAACTTAGCATTAATAGTATTTAAGTGAATATGAAAATTTGAAGAGAAAGAAAGTGATTAGAAAAAAAAAGGTTGTTTTCATATTTCTTATGTATTTTCTAATGATCTTAAGTTCTACTTTTATAGTAAAAAAATTGGCCAAGAAAGAAATTGCTTTTGAGCCGGATCCGCATCATAATCGATTAGACTTTGACCATAATAGATTATGACCAAGAAAAAACATAAATGTTTTATTGAATATGAACCATAATCGATTTAAACACTTCCTTAATCAATTATTGAACGAGTTTCCCCATAATCAACTAAAAATATTTCACAATAGTTTAGAGGACACATTTTTACTTCATAAACAATTAACCAAGTTTTGGAGGAATTAACATGCTACCCCCCAAATTAGACATGTCACCTCTCATGGGGTATGTTTTTACCATTATACCTAGGGGTGACAAACAGGCATGCCCGCCCTGCAAAAGTCCACGAAAAAATGAGGCGGGACATACATATTTGATTGTGCGGGTTTAAAACCTTGCCCCACCCCGCAAAAAAGTGATGGCGGGGCGGAGAAAGCCCGCAGGCATTGAACCATTTAGGTCTAAAAATAATAAAATTGTATGAAAAAACTAATGCCCGCAAAAGCCCGCAAAAAACGGGACAGGGAGGGGCGGACATATTAAAATGAGTGGGCCTAAAACCTTACCACGCCCCGCGTAAAAATGTAGGCAAAACGGGTTTTCCCCGCGGGTCGGACCCGTTTTGCCACCCCTAATTATACCTTTGTCTAAAGTCACTAATTTTCAAAAAAGATGCGTTTCTACAAAAAATTTGGGGGTGTACCGGAAATTTCGAAAAAATCTGGATTTTTAAAAATTTCCATGCCAACAATGGAAATTTGAATGTTGTCCCCTTTATCCTTTTGTTTCTTTTGAATAATAATGCATTTCACATGTTCAATGAAAGTCCACAACAATGTTGTTAGGAAGCTTATGCGAGTTTCGTGGAAATGGTAAAGTTCGGGAAATGGAAATAGAGGCAGCAGGGAGGGCACTTTTTGTTATTAGAACAACTATTTCTGGATATCTGTATTGAAGAGTAATTCAATATTCAGAAGATGAGCATCAGAAGTTCTGATACGGGTTGATCTTCTGATGGTTACTCAGAAGTAGTGTTGACCAGAAGTTGTAACTTCTGGGTCCTGTTAGCTTAGCTATTTAGTTAGTAAGGGTACTTTAGTATTTCTTAGTATTGTACTATGTGTACCTTAGACTTGTTCACTAAGTTTAATCTGTTAGGGATGATGTGGCAAGATTTTTCTTTTGTATAAATAGCCTTGTAGTAGCTATCATTTATTACACAACACAAGTAGCAAAATATACAACATTATTCTCTCATCTCTTTTTGCTCCGTTATTCCTTTTTGTTTATTCTCTTTGTCATCATCTTTATTCATTGTGCACCAATAATTGGTATCTAGAGCTCCGGTTCCAAACACAGGGAAATACGAGTGAACGTGAGTTTGTGTGACTATGTGATTGATTTTGTTTCTGGGAAACAAAGTTGTGTTGAATCACATTTTTCTTGGTTGTTTGTGGGTTGGGAAACACTGTGTGAGTGTGAGTGAAATCTGATTTTCTTCACAAGTTTAAAGATGAGTGGAAGAAAATTGAATACCAAACTTCCAGTTCTTGATGGTAAAATCTGGAATAGATGGATGATTCAAATGCGTGTATTATTTGGTGCTCAAGATGTTCTAGATCTTGTCACTAAAGGATATGTTCCGGTTGTAGCGGATGCAACGGAAGAACAAAGAGAAGCGCAGAGAGAAACGAGCAAGAGAGATCAGAAGGCGTTGTTCTTCATTCATCAGTGTGTGGATGTTAATGTGTTTGAGAAAATTTCTGATGCTATGACGTCAAAGGAGGCGTGGGATATACTGGTCAGGTGTTACGGTGGTGACGTATCAGTAAAGAAGGTGAAGCTTCAATCCCTGAGAAAGCAATATGAAAATCTCAACATGAAGAACAATGAGAAAGTTTCTGAGTATATCTCTAGAGTGATTGTGATCACTAATGAGATGAAGGCTTGTGGAGAAACCCTTTTTGAACAAGTAATCATAGAGAAGATATTTAGGTCACTTACTCCTCAATTTGATTATATTGTTGTATCTATTGAACATTCTAAAGATCTGAAGATATTTAGGTCACTTACTCCTCAATTTGATTATATTGTTGTATCTATTGAACATTCTAAAGATTTGGAAGCCATGAGAATAAAAGAGTTGCAAAGCAGTCTAGAAGCACAAGAGTTGCGTCTGATTGAGAGAGCTTCTGAGAGAGAAGTTGAGCAAGCTCTGAAGGCTTCTTTTGTCGAGAAGGAACAGAAGCATAGACGTGGTGATATATTCCAGAAGGAAGCCTCAACTTCTGATGAGAAGAGATATCAGAAGGGAAAGGATAAGAAGAAAGTTCAATGTTACTGTTGCAAACAGTTTGGCCATTATGCTAGAGACTGTGTTGCAAACAAAGGAATGATATCAGAAGAAGAAAATATAGCTAGAGGTGATTCAGATGATGAACCTGTGCTATTGATGGCTTCAGAGTCTGACAAAAGATGTTTCTCAGAGTGGTGGTATATGGACTCTGGGTGTTCAAATCACTTAACTGGAAACAAACAATGGATGATAGACTTTGACTCTGAAAGGAGGACAAAGATCAGATGTGCTGATGACAAGTATCTTCATGCATAAGGTATGGGAAATGTCAAAGTCAAAGTGAAGAATGGAAAGACTGTTCTGATCAAGGATGTTTGGTATGTTCCTGGAATCAGAAGCAATCTGATGAGTGTAGGTCAGCTCATTGAGAAAGGTTTCTCAGTTGTTATGAAGAACAACCTCTTGAAGTTGTATGATTCCAATCAGAAGTTGATTATGCAATCTGAATAGGGAAGCAACAGAACATTCAAGGTGAATGTAGAAACAGCTGAAACAGAGTGTCTGAGTGCTGAAGGCTCAGAAGGTGATAGTAAGTTGTGGCACAAGAGGTTGGGGCACTTGAACTATAGAATCCTGGGGCATCTAAGTTCTAAGAAGCTTGTACATGGCATTCCAAAGATTGTGAAGCCTGAGAAGTCATGTGAGGTATGCATGAAAGGCAAGCTACCCAGATTGCCATTTGTATTAGAAGTTGCTCCAAGAGCAAAGCATGCTCTGGGAGTAGTGCACTCTGATGTGTTAGAACAAGATTTGTTCTGATCAATTATCTTAGTTTTGATGATAACAATAATATGAATTTTGCTTAAGATAATATGGTACTCTAATCCAATGCAATTTCCTTTTTAGGAAATATATAAAGAGTATGCATAATTCAGCGCTCAGAAGCTTTGTCTCAAAGGGTTCAGCATGCAACATCAGAACATGGTCTGGCAAGACATCAGAAGATGGTCGAAGCAGAATCAGAACATGGGTCTATGGAAGCATCAGAAGAACATGAGATCAGAAGCACTGAAGTTCTGATGGTATCACGCTCAGAAGCTCTTCAAGGTCAGAAGATCAGAAGATGCTTTGCACCAAGCTGTTTGACTCTGATGATATTCAAACGTTGTATTCACAAACATCAGATCAGAAGGAAGTACAAGTGGCAAGCTACGCTGACTGACAAAAGGAACGTTAAAAGCTATTATAGGCAACGTCAGTAGACACAGCGTGAACAAGGCTCGAGGTAGTTGACAAAAGCGTATAACATTAAATGCGATGCTGTACGGAACACGCAAAGCATTAAATGCACTCAACGGTCATCTTCTCCAACGCCTATAAATATGAAGTTCTGATGAGAAGCAAGGTTAATGATTCTAACGATTCTGCACAAAAACAACTCATATTAACTTGCTGAAACTCTGTTATATTCAAAGCTCAGAATCTTCATCTTCATCAAAGCTCACTACATTGCTGTTGTAATATATTAGTGAGATTAAGCTTAAACGTTAAGAGAAATATCACAGTTTGTGATTATAGCTTTTAAGAAGCAATTGTAATACTCTTAGAATTGATTACATTAAGTTGTAAAGAACTAGAGTGATCGTGTGGATCAGAATACTCTAGAAAAGTCTTAGAGGGTATCTAAGCAGTTGTTCCTGGAGTGATCAGTGTGTGATCAGAAGACTCTGGAAGACTTAGTTGCTGACTAAGTGGAAAACTATTGTAATCCGTGCGATTAGTGGATTAAATCCTCAGTTGAGGTAAATCATCTCTGCGGGGGTGGACTGGAGTAGTTTAGTTAACAACGAACCAGGATAAAAATAACTGTGCAATTTATTTTTATCTGTCAAGTTTTTAAAGCTACACTTATTCAAACCCCCCCTTTCTAAGTGTTTTTCTATCCTTCATGATGTGTGTGGACCATTTCCAGAACCTTCACTTGGAGGAAATAGGTATTTTGTGTCTTTTGTGGATGAGTTCACAAGAATGACGAGGGTAACACTTATCAAGTTTAATACTAAGGTGCTCACAGAATTCCAGAAGTTCAAGGTGAAGGCTGAGAAGCAGAGTGGTCAGAAGATAAAGATTCTCAGAACGGATGGTGGAGGCGAGTATAACTCTACAGAATTCCATAAGTTCTGTGATGATAATGGAATTGAGCACGAGGTTACTGCTCCTTATACTCCTCAACACAATGGTCTTGCTGAACGTAGAAACCGTACTTTGCTTGATATGACGAGAAATATGATAAAAGACAAGAAGCTTCCTCATAATCTATGGGGAGAAGCTGTTGCTACTACAGCATATGTTCTCAATAGGTGTCCAATAAAGAGGCTGAAGGAAATTGTTCCTTTAGAGAAGTGGAATAAAGAGAACAAAGTGTTAGTCATCTGAAGGTTTTTGGTTCTGTGTGTTACAAACATGTTCCAGAAGCTAGAAGGAAGAAGCTGGATGATAGGAGCAAAGTGATGTTATTGGTGGGGTACCACAGTACAAGTGCATACAAGCTTTATTGTCCAGAAACTAATAGAGTTGAAGTCAGCAGAGACGTCATTGTGAAGGAATCAGAATGTTGGGATTGGAGAGAGTCTCAACCAACTCTGAAGTAGAGATAACTTTTGAAGAAGAGTTAGAATCAGAAGATGAAGAATCTTCTGAAGATGAGTCATATGGTGAATCTGATTCTGATCCAGATTCTGATGATGATCCAGAGTCTGGTGGTAGTCATAATTCTGGAAGGGAAAACTCTAAAGACGTAGAGTCTGGAGGACAAGCTTCTGGAGATGATCATGAAGGTGGAGACGTTGGAGTTGGTGACTATGGAGTAGTTGACTCTGAAGTAGCTCAAAGGCCACAAAGAGTCAGAACTATACCTAGAAGGTTTGCAGATTTTGACATGTTGCAAGACACAAAAGTTGACTCAGAGGGAGATGTCATTCAGTGTGCCATGTTAGTAGATTCTGAACCAATGAGTATAGAAGAAGCGCTCAAGAAGAAGGCCTGGCTGAATGCCATGAAAGAAGAACTTGAGGCTATAGAAAGAAACAAGACTTGGAAGCTGACAGAACTTCCAAAGAAGAAGAAAGCCATCAACGTCAGATGAGTTTTCAAGGTAAAGCTGAAGCCAGATGGATCAGTTGGTAAGCACAAAGCAAGGCTAGTGGCCAGAGGTTTTCTTCAGAAACCTGGACTAGATTACTTTGAGGTGTTTGCTCCTGTAGCTAGACATGAAACAATCAGACTGGTGATTGCGTTAGCTGCAAACAGAGGTTGGTCCTTGATGCATCTGGATGTAAAGTCTGCATTTCTGAACGGTCCATTACAAGAGGAGGTATACGTGTCACAACCACCTGGCTTTGTGAAAAAGAATCAGGAAGGGATGGTGTACAAATTACACAAAGCTCTGTATGGATTAAAGCAAGCACCCAGAGCTTGGAATTTGAAAATTGATTCATTTTTCAAGAAGCAAGGGTTTCAGAAGTGTGAGATGGAATATGGAGTTTATGTGCAACATTTTGGAAGCAATATGATTCTGTTGTGTCTTTATGTTGATGACATATTGCTTACGAGGAGTTGCCCAGAAGATTTGATGAAGTTCAAGAAGGTGCTGATGAATGAATTTGAGATTACAGACCTTGGGAAAATGTCATATTTTCTAGGGATGAGGATTCTGTACTCAGAAGATGGTATCATTCTGCATCAGCTGAAGTATGAGTTAGAACTTCTGAAGAAATTCAAGCTGGAGAATTGCAAGGATGCTGTTACACCGTCAGAAACGAATCAGAAGTTGGACTCTAACTCTGAAGGTGAAGATGTTAATGCTACGATCTTCAAACAACTGGTTGGTTCTCTAAGGTATTTGTGTAATACCAGGCTTGATACATGCTACGCAGTTGGATTGGTTAGTAGGTTCATGAGTAAACCTAAGTGGTCCCATTACCAAGCTACTGTCAGAATCTTGAGATATGTCAAGGGAACTCTGAAGTGTGGCATATTGTTTCCTTCTGGGATAAAGGAAGAATCAGAGTTACTGAGTTACTCTGACTTTGATTGGTGTGGAGACAGAGTTGATAGAAGGAGTACTTCTGGATATTTGTTCATGTTTCTGGGAGGTCCTATTTCTTGGAGTTCCAAGAAGACACCTGTTGTTTCTTTATCAACCTGTGAAGTTGAGTACATCGCAGGCGCTGTAGCTACATGTCAAGCTGTGTGGCTTCTGAATCTATTAGAAGATCTGAGGATTAAAGTGAAGAAGCCTCTGAAGCTGATGATTGATAACAAGTCTGTAATCAATCTTGCCAAGAATCCTGTGTTACACGGAAGAAGCAAGCATATTGAGACTAAGTATCATTTCTTGAGAAGCCAAGTCCAGAATGGAACATTAGAGGTTGTACACTACAGCACCCAGAAGCAGATGGCATATGTTCTGACGAAGGCAATCAAGACGGATCAATTTCTGCTCTTGAGAGATGGAATTGGCGTTGTCAGCTTTGAGTGAAGAATATGAATTAAGGGATGGTATTGAAGAGTAATTCAATATTCAGAAGAGTAATTCAATATTCAGAAGATGAGCATCAGAAGTTCTGATATGGGTTGATCTTCTGATGGTTACTCAGAAGTAGTGTTGACCAGAAGTTGCAGCTTCTGGGTCCTGTTAGCTTAACTATTTAGTTAGTAAGGGTACTTTAGTATTTCTTAGTATTGTACTATGTGTACCTTAGACTTATTTACTAAGTTTAATCTGTTAGGGCTGATGTGACAAGATTTTTCTTTTGTATAAATAGCCTTGTAGTAGTTATCATTTATTACACAACACAAGTAGTAGAATATACAACATTATTCTCTCATCTCCTTTTGCGCCGTTATTCCTTTTTGTTTATTCCCTTTGTCATCATCTTTATTCATTGTGCACCAACAATCTGAATGTAAATGAAGGTAAATATTTCTATCTTAAGGAGACACGTGCATGAATAGCGTAGCTGCTGTTAAGTTATTTGATATCAGTTGATTTCAAAATTGAGAGTTCTTTCAAAGTGTGTGTATTCTTTTATATTCATTTGTTTCTATCATATAAATGGGTACCGGAAGAATTGAAAACAACTTCAATGACATGAGCATATCTAGCACTGGATCTGACTTTGGAAGTGGCATTGGTTTTGGATTGACAAAAGGTAGAAAATACTTTAATGTCAAACCTCAATTGATTGGTCTTCTAATCTTATTAGGAGCATTATTAGTTTTGTCATTAACCTTTGAAGGTGATTATTTTTCCATTTTATGGTTGCTATTATATTTTCCTATTGATTTTATTTGCATTGTAGAGATATGCAGGAACTCATTGTTGAGAATGTCGTAAGGTGCATATAAGATATTTGATAAAACGATTGAGTATTTTATTATTTTATCATTTTGTATGTCTTGAATATTTTTATTGGTATTTTAGAAATATTTTTATATGTCATTTATTATGTTTACGGGCATTAATTTACAGGAACAAGGTCATAGTAGTTGGCTTGCTCATGCTCTTTTTGAGTGTTGTTAAATTGAAATATTTTTGAGTGCAGGTAGTTTTAAGGCTTCAATATTTTACAATTCTACTGGCTACTTTGATGAGTTTGTTTAGGGAGCCGCGTAGATGTACTTTGCAATTGGAAATAACTCGTACCTTAAGCTTGCTACTAATCCGGGTATTGCTAAACATACTGGTGCTTTCTGGGGAGGCCCTGATTATGGAGTACTGAGCTGGGATAACAAGCTTGCTGGTGCACAAGTAATTTTGTTGAGATTATTTGTTAAGGCATGCATGTGTAATTTGATTTTGACAAACTAGACTAATTTGATCGATATTTTGAATTCAGGTTCTTCTTAGTCGTTTGAGGTTGTTCTTGAATGGTTTAATTGCTTTACTTGGTTATTATTTTTCATATTTTTTTAAGATGGTACTGAAAGTATTTTCTGTTTTTCGTTGTAGATGTACACGAAAAGATACTACCAAGGGTGACACATAGGTAAAGCCCTAATTATTTTGCATATTTTCCTTCCAATAACAGCATTGCTAGTTTTTTAGGAGAGATTCTTAGTGATGGTCTCAACATTGTGGGTTTCAGTTGGATAACTTCTCCTGCCGCAACTGAACTCGAGACGATTGTTCTCTTCATTATAATCACATTATTAATGATGACATTATAGTAATTAGTATGTATCCTGTAAATCGTATTGTGACCAGGTTGGTTGCACTCCGTTGCATCGACACATGGACGGTGTTTTATTAGTACTTTTATTTTTTTATGTGATTCTGCAGCTCTTGTAATTTTCGGCGACAACGTAATTTTCTGGCAGAAGCAGAAATCATGTCGACAATGGCCTTCCCTTAATTTTCCGGGAGGAGCAAAACTCATGTCAACAATGGCCTTGCCTTCTAAGCAGAATGTTGTTCCGCATTACTTATGTTATACCTAAGATTAGTAAGGTGATTCAATAGATATGTAATGTCTACGCGTGTATTTGTATATGTATTCCTTGTAGAATCGATATTTAAGATGGAATGTATGTCAAGTGTTTGATAATATGTTCGACCCATGACGTGAAATGCATGTCAGTATCGGCTCCTGAGAAAAAAATGAACAATTCACCATTCCTATATTAACTAAAAGGAAGTTCTACAGGTAGCTACTTGTGCAGGTGGTTTATCAACTATCATTGTTGTTGGTATGGCCGTAATTGGTATATCAGTCCTTTATGCCACATTTTATGTTTGGTTCAATGAAGGTTACTGATTGGTATAAAATTGTAAATAAATTTATTATCATTATAACACTTTATTTTTAATGAAAAATAAAATTTGATTACGATCATTATAAATTATTGTTAATTAGCATTTAAATTCAATTTTTAATTTGAAAATATTTATTAAGACACAATTATTTTTCAAAAATAATAATAATTTGTTAGTTTAAAAAGTAATAAAATTTTAATTAAAATAAACTAAAAAAATACATGTGAAATATTGATTATAATAGCATAAACTCATTTAAAAACGCATATGGTTATTTATGTTATCTCAAAAAGTTTATCAAATTCATTTTATAAGAGAAATTTCTAACGTTGATCCAAATGTTTTTATATACGGGAAATAATTTATTGTTATCCTAAGTTTTTATAAACGATCCCAAATATATAAATAAAAAATGTATTGTTAATCCAAATATTTTAATAAACAAAATTATTTTTATAAAAGAGAAAAATATATTGTTAATTTAAATCTTTTTATAAACGAAAAAAATATATTGCTGAATATGTTTTTATATCTTTGAATAAATACATCAGGGGAAAATTATTGTACGTTCACTACATAGTTCTGGGTAGCAAATGTTTGTGGGTTGGTTGATTTCAGCAAAAATTCTCAAGTCGCATTCGAACGAAAAAACATTGCTTCCAAAAATATGGATAATTGAACATTAACATCAATTCTAGAATGGATGACTGAATCTGGATCAACACAGATTCTTGCCATCATCGCATTTGAGTGGAATACATTTTAATTTTCAAATGTGGAAGCGTTGATTGCATCGTCGCGGAATAAACGGAGCATCTTCTGTTTTATAAAAAGGTTTTGAACTTGAAAGCCAAAAGGAAAAAAGGTTTGAACGTGTTGAAATTGATTTTACGGGATATAAGTGTCAAATGACCAAGCTATATGACTCATATTCAAACACTTAAGGAAAAGGAAGGACATATGTCCCGCTCGTCTGTTTAATCCATTTAGTGAAAAAGAGCTAGACAAGTTTAGTCTTAACTATTTTAACAGTGGGTGTGTATCAAATGGTTAAGCCATGCAGTTTGTAGTCAAACACTCGTGAGAATGTTGAAAATATTTCTAGCTTGCTCGCTTACTTTTTATTTTGAACTAAACTTACTTAATTAAATGTGTTTTAATTGGATCGTGATTATTCAAATAATCTAGGAAAAGTAGACATACGTCAAGCTCGTTTGTTCGATCCGTTTATTAGGGAAAAGATTTGAAAATGACTTATTGTTGGATCAAGTGCAAATTAATATGAAAAGGTTTGGTGAGCGGTGAAAAGGTACTTGACAATGGGTCAAGCACCGTGATGCGATTGCATTTCATTTGAAAAAGAGCTTGACGTTGGGTCAAGCGTTTTTATTTTAAAAAGGTTGATTTTCAGATGCTAGATTATTTAGGAACTGACTAATAAAAGGCAAAAATAAAAAACAAATAAATTTATTACACTTCATTGGAATGGATGGTACATTATGTCGAAAGAGGATATAATAAAGAAATCAAAATACGCGGCCATTAAAAAACAAACAAGTGAATTAATCATTTAATCAATTAATTAAAAAGTGATTAAATCAATTAATTAAGTTAATAAAAATTAATTAACAAAACTAATCAATTTTTATTAACTAATTCAACTAATTAAAATAATATTTACTTAATCGATTAAATATAAACAAAAAGAAATAATTGAAAATAGAAAATAAAATAATAAAAAGAAAGATGTATAAAAATGAAAATGGGTTTGCAAAATAGAAAGATAAATGCGCCCAAAACAAAGCATGTAAATTTTTTTTTTTTACTGTAAAACTGTAAAATTGATTTCAGTTCACTGATGTAATTTGGTTCTTTCCAAAGCTGTAACATGAATTTTTTTACTAATGTAGTTATTTCTTCTACTGATGCAAACTTTAACAACTTTTTGATTCTTAATTGAATGGAAATGTTTATTGTGTACACTGGATTTTTCATGGATGTAAACGAATGTTGATTATTATGGATGATTGGATATATGTTTATAAAAATGAATAATTGATTTACAAAAATGGATATAAATGGATTTTTGAGAATTGGTTTTTTAAAAGTGATTTGATGTAGTGTTAATGGACAATAACTGGATGTTAAATGGATATGGATAATGAAATGGTTGAAGTGATTTTTGATTTGGATATAAAGTGGATGTTTAAGGATATGTACATGAAAAATGGATGGATGACTATAACAACTTGATAAAATGGATATGTATTTTAGAATGACTAATGCTAGCATAAGACTCAAGTGAACTTGAAATGGTTTGAAAAAAATTCAAATTGACCCGAACTTCAAATAAGGTTGACCTTGACCTTTCGTACACTTTGACTTTTGACTTTTTTGAATGATGCATAAAAAGATGCATGATAAATGTAACTTGACTCTAGAAAAATATCTTCTTTTGTTCTTCTTATTCTTTCTCACAAATTTGAGATAACAAGGTAGTTACTTTAAGGTGTCATAGAATATTGTGTTCATCAACAACACTTTGAGAGTGTCTCAAAACCTTGAATATGACATTTCCTTAATCAAAGTTATTGTCTCACGAAGATTCATAATATATGGATTTTTTAGTTTTTCCTCCATTGTTCCTTGATCTTTTGTTTGTGTCTCTTAAGCTGAGTCTTTCTCAAACTCTGTTCATTTTGCTTTTTTCCCATTTTCTTTTTTAACAACAACTTTTTCATTTTCTTCACCACTGCCAATTTAACTCACTTAGTAGTATTCATTTGAGTTAGCCTGAGTGTTGACATTGGTTTTTAGATCAAGTAGATCTTTAACTAAATGAACAATCTGCATTGCCAGATTTTTATTGCAACGTCTATGCATTTCTGGTTTTTCATAGTCACTTGCATGAACTGATTCGTTGTCTCTTCCAATCTTGCTGTATTGTCCTATTGATGAAGATTATGGTATTTTGCCATAGACAATTATATGAACTAATTTAATGTATCATCCAACATTAGTGTATTTTATTGTTGAGGAGGATTTAAGTATGATTATTTTAATGTATCATCCAAGATGGAATATAAAAAGATTCTTTCACTATGAAGTGAGGAACGGGTGTTCCTTTAAACCAATCAGTGACGTGAAATTCACGTCTTAACACACGCCAACAGTAAAAAACTTTATTGTCCAGTCTGTACCATGTCAATTTTGTGTGAGGATTTTTTCCCTCTAAAACGTTGCGACGTGTTTACCATTTCACAACTATTTTTTTTTAAAATCCAAAATTACCTCTCTCTGAACATTTTATAATTTTTAATTTTTAGTTTTATTATAGAGATGTGTTTCCCACTTTGCAAATTTTTTTCTTATAAAATTCTGAAACCCAAGAAATATAAATTTATTTTCATTATTTTATTAGAGAAAAAAGTAGTGACGTGATTATCACGTCGCAACAGGTTTTTTTAGTCACGTAATAACCACGTCACAACTTCACTTAGGTAGGGAGGAGTTTTTTTTGTAGTGGCATAATTCAAATAAGACGTTTATTATGAGACGGAGGGAGGAGGGAGAATATGACAATAATATAATAATTTAAAAATATTGCAACAATATAATCCTTCTATTGTATCAAAATTAAAGTTAATAAATTTTTATTTAAGATTATTTTAATAATAATTTTAATAAGAATTAAAAATATTTAATTTTTTATTGGTTTAAAATAAAAAAATAAAAAAATTTATTATAATGATTTAATAAATAATTCTACATCATAAAAAGTTCATTTTAATGTTAAAATATTACTGTCGTATATAATCAATATATTTTATTGGGTTAATAGTAGTTTACCCCCTGTAATATGAGCGTGTTTCGGTTTACTCTCAACATTGCCAAAGGCAGGTTTTGACAACGGTTTTTTTGGAATAACCGTTGTCAAAAGGTAGAGAGGGGGGGAAAACAAAATTTGCTAACATTACATATGATGAATTGCTATTAACCCTATCTTAGTTTTAAATGGAAGTTATGAGAGGGGAATGGTAGTAGTAATTTATTTGGAGAGTTATTATTCATCATGTTTGATTAAAAACTATTTATAGTAAAATTTGACAATTTAATATTAAACCAACAGTGTTTAACATCTCTTTTGACTCATTAATGTAAGAATATATTTTCTTGATAACTACATAAGCATGCAAGCTCTACATGAGAACATGTGAGTTTAAATAGCATGCAAGTCTCTAGTCAGTTTTTTAGTTTTTCATGTGACACTATTTTGTATTCATTGTTGGCATGTAGTGAATTCCTAAAATGCATAATAAACCTAGGATGTGAACTCCACCTACTTCTGAGCACATACTACATAGGATAGGTTTCCTCTATTCCGACACTATTATTATATCTTTATTTCAATTAATTGAACAATCGTATCATATTCTAACTCTTCTAAAAAATATAAATAATATTATGTGAGATACCATATCTTAAATTAGAATCAAGTGTTCACATTTGTCGTATAATCAACATTATTATCACTATACTTACATATTTAAAAGAAAATAAAACTTTAACTAGTTGAAATAATTTATCAAAATAAATATATTGGTTTAATATTTTAAAAAATCACTTATAATTTTAGTATGTTGGTTTAATTTTATTTTAATTTCTTTGAAGCTAATCACTTTTTAAAACACATTTAAACGTGTAAGAAAGTAGTTGTACTAAATTAATTAATTTTAGACATTTGAACTTGTAAATTTAAAAAGTAATCTTGTCAATCAAAGTCTCAAAGTCCTTATTATTTATTCTTTTTCTTTTTGACTTATAAATAACATATAAGACACAAATTTTAATTAATTTATTTTTTTGCAACACAAAGCTTCAATATTCCCACTATTTGTACTTTTTCTTCCTATTCGCTTATAAATAGACTATCTCACTTCCACTTCAAATGCATCTTTCACATTTACTATAACATAAGAGAAAGCAATGACACACAAAGTTGTTATGTCTCTCCTTCCTTTTGTTGTGCTCTTGTTGATTGTAAGTTACTAACTTTGCATGTATCTATGTATCTTTTACAATTATATTTTACATACCTTATTTATCATAATCTATCATTTCTCATATTTATTTCAGTCATCAATGTCACTCACAATCAAGCTGTTCTATTTGATTTGATAAAATAATGTTTTTTCAGTAATGAAACTTCAAAAGATTGCTTTTGTCTAATTTTTTTTATAATATGTATTCATATGCTTATCTTGAACGTGTCTTAACTGTGCATCATAATGTGTATTTTAAAACACAGGCATTTTTTTATCATGTATACCATCCAAATGTTACTAATTAACATCAATTTACTCAATTGTATTGTAGAATAGTCAAGGAAGTTTTGCTAGATATATTAAACTTCAGCCACAAATTGGAGAAGAAAAAGAAGTTGATCAACCTTACCTTGATGGCTGGCTCAAAAATCCATTGAAGAACCAAAAACTCATTTCTAACTCCAACCAAGTATATCTTGATGGATGGTTGAAAGATACCAGATCTGAGGGAGCAAAATCCACCTCTGAGTCCAACCAAGTTTACCTTGATGGATGGTTGAAAGATACCAGAGCTGAGAAAGCAAAATCTAACGCTGACTCACACCAAGTTTATCTTGATGGATGGTTGAAAGATACCCGAGCAGAGAAAGAAAAATCCACCTCTGGCTCTAATCAAGATTACCTTGATGGATGGTTGAAAGATACCAGAGCAGAGAAACCAAAGTCCACATCTGAATCCAACCAAGTTTACCTTGATGGATGGCTGAAAGATACCCGGGCAAAGAAAGAAAAATCCACCCAAGACTCCAACCATGTTTACCTTGATGGATGGTTGAAAGATACCAGAGCAGAGAAAGAAAAGTCCACATCTGAATCCAACCAAGTTTACCTGGATGGATGGCTGAAAGATACCCGAGCAGAGAAAGACAAATCCACCCAAGACTCCAACCATGTTTACCTTGACGGATGGTTGAAAGATACCAGAGCAGAAAAAGAAAAATCCACCTCTGACTCCAACCATGTTTATCTTGATGGATGGTTGAAAGATACCAGATCAGAGAAAGAAAAATCCACCCCTGACTCCAACCAAGTTTACCTTGATGGATGGTTGAAAGATACCCGAGCAGAGAAACCAAAATCCATATCTGACTCCAAC
Source organism: Vicia villosa (assembly GCF_029867415.1). Taxonomy (NCBI): domain Eukaryota; kingdom Viridiplantae; phylum Streptophyta; class Magnoliopsida; order Fabales; family Fabaceae; genus Vicia; species Vicia villosa. Next base: position 212,978,320 of record NC_081182.1, on the reverse strand, counting down.
CAAGTTTACCTTGATGGATGGTTGAAAGATAGTCGAGTTGAGAAAGAAAAATCTACAGCTGACTCCAACCAAGTATATCTTGATGGCTGGTTGAAAGATATCAGATCTGAGAAAGCAAAGTCCGCCCATAACGCGAACCAAGTTTACCTAGATGGATGGTTGAAAGATACCCGAGCAGAGAAAGCAAAATCCACCTCTGACTCCAACCAAGTTTACCTTGATGGATGGTTAAAAGATACCCGAGCAGAGAAAGAAAAATCAGCCTCTGATTCCAACGAAGTTTACCTTGATGGATGGTTGAAAGATACTAGAGCAGAGAAACCAAAATCCACATCTAACTCCAACCACGTTTACCTTGATGGATGGTTGAAAGATACCCGAGCAGAGAAACCAAAATCTACCGCTGACTCCAACCAAGTTTATCTTGATGGATGGTTGAAAGATACCAGAGCTGAGAATGAAAAATCCACTCCAGACTCCAAGCTAGTTTATCTTGATGGATGGTTAAAAGATACCCGGAAGTAGATTATATCTTTGTTTATTAATGCCTATGTCATTCCCGTGATTTTCAATGTTGTCCTATGTTTTAAATTTATATGTATTGTAAGATCTTATTTCTATGTACTAAGTAATGAATCACTGTGTACTAAATAATTTAATGTATCTATGAGCTAGATGTTTGTGTTTTAAAAGAAGTCTATTGATTATTGGCGTCTCTTTAGTATTTAAAACTTTTGTAGTCCTTTGTATATCTTCTACGGAAGTTGAAGTTACCTTTTTATTAATTCAGTGTGTTTATGCTTAAAATAAAGAGTTAAATATGTTTTTGGTCCTTATAAATATCTCAAAACTTATTTTTAATCCTTATTAAAAAATTATATATTTTAGTCCTTACAAAAAATTTATGCAAGTAGTTTTAGTCCATGTTATTTTCTAAAATCGTTTAATTACCCTTTAACTTTTAATTTTTTTAATAATGTTTTTCATATATATATATTTAGAATATTGTACAATGTTTATTTACCAAATTTTAAAATTTGTTAAAATGAGAAAAACTAGATATGAATTTTTTAAATTTCAAAATCTCAACTTAAAAATCATGTTTCACTACAAGAAAACTAGGGTTTTACGACAAAAAAATTGCGACATTTACTTGATAACCGTCGTGATATGATATAGAGACAGTTGTTACGACGGTTAACACCAACCGCTCTTACTTTTTTTTAAATTAATAAAAAATTGTGACGGTTATCAATAAACCGCCCTAAATTAAAGTTTACGACGGTCAAATAATCTTCATAAAACATTTATCACGACGGTACATCAACCGTCGCTCCCACATTATACCGTTGAATTAATTTATTATTTTATTTATAAAATTGTAAATAAATTAATTAAGGTAAGTATGTAATTAATTTCAGTAAATATTTTATGATGAATTATATTTATTTATTGTAACTTTTTTTATTATACTTTATTACAGTAGTTTAAATCAGTTTACTATTTCAATTATAAGTTTTTAAATAAATAAATTTATTATCATTATAACACTTTATTTTTAATTATAAGTTTTTAAATAAATAAATTTATTATCATTATAACACTTTATTTTTAATGAAAAGTAAAATTTGATTATGATCATTATAAATTATTGTTAATTAGCATTTAAATTCAATTTTTAATTTGAAAATATTTATTAAGACACAATTATTTTTCAAAAATAATAATAATTTGTTAGTTTAAAAAGTAATAAAATTTTAATTAAAATAAACTAAAAAAATACATGTGAAATATTGATTATAATAGCATAAACTCATTTAAAAACGCATATGGTTATTTATGTTATCTCAAAAAGTTTATCAAATTCATTTTATAAGAGAAATTTCTAACGTTGATCCAAATGTTTTTATATACGGGAAATAATTTATTGTTATCCTAAGTTTTTATAAACGATCCCAAATATATAAATAAAAAATGTATTGTTAATCCAAATATTTTAATAAACAAAATTATTTTTATAAAAGAGAAAAATATATTGTTAATTTAAATCTTTTTATAAACGAAAAAAATATATTGCTGAATATGTTTTTATATCTTTGAATAAATACATCAGGGGAAAATTATTGTACGTTCACTACATAGTTCTGGGTAGCAAATGTTTGTGGGTTGGTTGATTTCAGCAAAAATTCTCAAGTCGCATTCGAACGAAAAACATTGCTTCCAAAAATATGGATAATTGAACATTAACATCAATTCTAGAATGGATGACTGAATCTGGATCAACACAGATTCTTGCCATCATCGCATTTGAGTGGAATACATTTTAATTTTCAAATGTGGAAGCGTTGATTGCATCGTCGCGGAATAAACGGAGCATCTTCTGTTTTATAAAAAGGTTTTGAACTTGAAAGCCAAAAGGAAAAAAGGTTTGAACGTGTTGAAATTGATTTTACGGGATATAAGTGTCAAATGACCAAGCTATATGACTCATATTCAAACACTTAAGGAAAAGGAAGGACATATGTCCCGCTCGTCTGTTTAATCCATTTAGTGAAAAAGAGCTAGACAAGTTTAGTCTTAACTATTTTAACAGTGGGTGTGTATCAAATGGTTAAGCCATGCAGTTTGTAGTCAAACACTCGTGAGAAAGGTTGAAAATATTTCTAGCTTGCTCGCTTACTTTTTATTTTGAACTAAACTTACTTAATTAAATGTGTTTTAATTGGATCGTGATTATTCAAGTAATCTAGGAAAAGTAGACATACGTCAAGCTCGTTTGTTCGATCCGTTTATTAGGGAAAAGATTTGAAAATGACTTATTGTTGGATCAAGTGCAAATTAATATGAAAAGGTTTGGTGAGCGGTGAAAAGGTACTTGACAATGGGTCAAGCACCGTGATGCGATTGCATTTCATTTGAAAAAGAGCTTGACGTTGGGTCAAGCGTTTTTATTTTAAAAAGGTTGATTTTCAGATGCTAGATTATTTAGGAACTGACTAATAAAAGGCAAAAATAAAAAACAAATAAATTTATTACACTTCATTGGAATGGATGGTACATTATGTCGAAAGAGGATATAATAAAGAAATCAAAATACGCGGCCATTAAAAAACAAACAAGTGAATTAATCATTTAATCAATTAATTAAAAAGTGATTAAATCAATTAATTAAGTTAATAAAAATTAATTAACAAAACTAATCAATTTTTATTAACTAATTCAACTAATTAAAATAATATTTACTTAATCGATTAAATATAAACAAAAAGAAATAATTGAAAATAGAAAATAAAATAATAAAAAGAAAGATGTATAAAAATGAAAATGGGTTTGCAAAATAGAAAGATAAATGCGCCCAAAACAAAGCTTGTAAATTTTATTTTTTTACTGTAAAACTGTAAAATTGATTTCAGTTCACTGATGTAATTTGGTTCTTTCCAAAGCTGTAACATGATTTTTTTTACTAATGTAGTTATTTCTTCTACTGATGCAAACTTTAACAACTTTTTGATTCTTAATTGAATGGAAATGTTTATTGTGTAAACTGGATTTTTCATGGATGTAAACGAATGTTGATTGGATATATGTTTATAAAAATGAATAATTGATTTACAAAAATGGATATAAATGGACTTTTTGAGAATTGGTTTTTTAAAAGTGATTTGATGTAGTGTTAATGGACAATAACTGGATGTTAAATGGATATGGATAATGAAATGGTTGAAGTGATTTGTGATTTGGATATAAAGTGGATGTTTAAGGATATGTACATGAAAAATGGATGGATGACTAAAACAACTTGATAAAATGGATTTGTATTTTAGAATGACCAATGCTAGCATAAGACTCAAGTGAACTTGAAATGGTTTGAACAAAATTCAAATTGACCCGAACTTCAAATAAGGTTGACCTTGACCTTTCGTACACTTTGACTTTTGACTTTTTTGAATGATGCATAAAAAGATGCATGATAAATGTAACTTGACTCTAGAAAAATATCTTCTTTTGTTCTTCTTATTCTTTCTCACAAATTTGAGATAACAAGGTAGTTACTTTAAGGTGTCATAGAATATTGTGTTCATCAACAACACTTTGAGAGTGTCTCAAAACCTTGAATATGACATTTCCTTAATCAAAGTTATTGTCTCACGAAGATTCAGAATATATGGATTTTTTAGTTTTTCCTCCATTGTTCCTTGATCTTTTGTTTGTGTCTCTTAAGCTGAGTCTTTCTCAAACTCTGTTCATTTTGCTTTTTTCCCATTTTCTTTTTTAACAACAACTTTTTCATTTTCTTCACCACTGCCAATTTAACTCACTTAGTAGTATTCATTTGAGTTAGCCTGAGTGTTGACATTGGTTTTTAGATCAAGTAGATCTTTAACTAAATGAACAATCTGCATTGCCAGATTTTTATTGCAACGTCTATGCATTTCTGGTTTTTCATAGTCACTTGCATGAACTGATTCGTTGTCTCTTCCAATCTTGCTGTATTGTCCTATTGATGAAGATTATGGTATTTTGCCATAGACAATTATATGAACTAATTTAATGTATCATCCAACATTAGTGTATTTTATTGTTGAGGAGGATTTAAGTATGATTATTTTAATGTATCATCCAAGATGGAATATAAAAAGATTCTTTCACTATGAAGTGAGGAACACGTGTTCCTTTAAACCAATCAGTGACGTGAAATTCACGTCTTAACACACGCCAACAGTAAAAAACTTTATTGTCCAGTCTGTACCATGTCAATTTTGTGTGAGGATTTTTTCCCTCTAAAACGTTGCGACGTGTTTACCATTTCACAACTATTTTTTTTTAAAATCCAAAATTACCTCTCTCTGAACATTTTATAATTTTTCATTTTTAGTTTTATTATAGAGATGTGTTTCCCACTTTGCAAATTTTTTTCTTATAAAATTCTGAAACCCAAGAAATATAAATTTATTTTCATTATTTTATTAGGGAAAAAAGTAGTGACGTGATTATCACGTCGCAACAGTTTTTTTAGTCACGTAATAACCACGTCACAACTTCACTTAGGTAGGGAGGAGTTTTTTTGTAGTGGCATAATTCAAATAAGACGTTTATTATGAGACGGAGGGAGGAGGGAGAATATGACAATAATATAATAATTTAAAAATATTGCAACAATATAATCCTTCTATTGTATCAAAATTAAAGTTAATAAATTTTTATTTAAGATTATTTTAATAATAATTTTAATAAGAATTAAAAATATTTAATTTTTTATTGGTTTAAAATAAAAAAATAAAAAAATTTATTATAATGATTTAATAAATAATTCTACATCATAAAAAGTTCATTTTAATGTTAAAATATTACTGTCGTATATAATCAATATATTTTATTGGGTTAATAGTAGTTTACCCCCTGTAATATGAGCGTGTTTCGGTTTACTCTCAACATTGCCAAAGGCAGGTTTTGACAACGGTTTTTTTGGAATAACCGTTGTCAAAAGGTAGAGAGGGGGGGAAAACAAAATTTGCTAACATTACATATGATGAATTGCTATTAACCCTATCTTAGTTTTAAATGGAAGTTATGAGAGGGGAATGGTAGTAGTAATTTATTTGGAGAGTTATTATTCATCATGTTTGATTAAAAACTATTTATAGTAAAATTTGACAATTTAATATTAAACCAACAGTGTTTAACATCTCTTTTGACTCATTAATGTAAGAATATATTTTCTTGATAACTACATAAGCATGCAAGCTCTACATGAGAACATGTGAGTTTAAATAGCATGCAAGTCTCTAGTCAGTTTTTTAGTTTTTCATGTGACACTATTTTGTATTCATTGTTGGCATGTAGTGAATTCCTAAAATGCATAATAAACCTAGGATGTGAACTCCACCTACTTCTGAGCACATACTACATAGGATAGGTTTCCTCTATTCCGACACTATTATTATATCTTTATTTCAATTAATTGAACAATCGTATCATATTCTAACTCTTCTAAAAAATATAAATAATATTATGTGAGATACCATATCTTAAATTAGAATCAAGTGTTCACATTTGTCGTATAATCAACATTATTATCACTATACTTACATATTTAAAAGAAAATAAAACTTTAACTAGTTGAAATAATTTATCAAAATAAATATATTGGTTTAATATTTTAAAAAATCACTTATAATTTTAGTATGTTGGTTTAATTTTATTTTAATTTCTTTGAAGCTAATCACTTTTTAAAACACATTTAAACGTGTAAGAAAGTAGTTGTACTAAATTAATTAATTTTAGACATTTGAACTTGTAAATTTAAAAAGTAATCTTGTCAATCAAAGTCTCAAAGTCCTTATTATTTATTCTTTTTCTTTTTGACTTATAAATAACATATAAGACACAAATTTTAATTAATTTATTTTTTTGCAACACAAAGCTTCAATATTCCCACTATTTGTACTTTTTCTTCCTATTCGCTTATAAATAGACTATCTCACTTCCACTTCAAATGCATCTTTCACATTTACTATAACATAAGAGAAAGCAATGACACACAAAGTTGTTATGTCTCTCCTTCCTTTTGTTGTGCTCTTGTTGATTGTAAGTTACTAACTTTGCATGTATCTATGTATCTTTTACAATTATATTTTACATACCTTATTTATCATAATCTATCATTTCTCATATTTATTTCAGTCATCAATGTCACTCACAATCAAGCTGTTCTATTTGATTTGATAAAATAATGTTTTTTCAGTAATGAAACTTCAAAAGATTGCTTTTGTCTAATTTTTTTTATAATATGTATTCATATGCTTATCTTGAACGTGTCTTAACTGTGCATCATAATGTGTATTTTAAAACACAGGCATTTTTTTTATCATGTATACCATCCAAATGTTACTAATTAACATCAATTTACTCAATTGTATTGTAGAATAGTCAAGGAAGTTTTGCTAGATATATTAAACTTCAGCCACAAATTGGAGAAGAAAAAGAAGTTGATCAACCTTACCTTGATGGCTGGCTCAAAAATCCATTGAAGAACCAAAAACTCATTTCTAACTCCAACCAAGTATATCTTGATGGATGGTTGAAAGATACCAGATCTGAGGGAGCAAAATCCACCTCTGAGTCCAACCAAGTTTACCTTGATGGATGGTTGAAAGATACCAGAGCTGAGAAAGCAAAATCTAACGCTGACTCACACCAAGTTTATCTTGATGGATGGTTGAAAGATACCCGAGCAGAGAAAGAAAAATCCACCTCTGGCTCTAATCAAGATTACCTTGATGGATGGTTGAAAGATACCAGAGCAGAGAAACCAAAGTCCACATCTGAATCCAACCAAGTTTACCTTGATGGATGGCTGAAAGATACCCGGGCAAAGAAAGAAAAATCCACCCAAGACTCCAACCATGTTTACCTTGATGGATGGTTGAAAGATACCAGAGCAGAGAAAGAAAAGTCCACATCTGAATCCAACCAAGTTTACCTGGATGGATGGCTGAAAGATACCCGAGCAGAGAAAGACAAATCCACCCAAGACTCCAACCATGTTTACCTTGACGGATGGTTGAAAGATACCAGAGCAGAAAAAGAAAAATCCACCTCTGACTCCAACCATGTTTATCTTGATGGATGGTTGAAAGATACCAGATCAGAGAAAGAAAAATCCACCCCTGACTCCAACCAAGTTTACCTTGATGGATGGTTGAAAGATACCCGAGCAGAGAAACCAAAATCCATATCTGACTCCAACCAAGTTTACCTTGATGGATGGTTGAAAGATAGTCGAGTTGAGAAAGAAAAATCTACAGCTGACTCCAACCAAGTATATCTTGATGGCTGGTTGAAAGATATCAGATCTGAGAAAGCAAAGTCCGCCCATAACGCGAACCAAGTTTACCTAGATGGATGGTTGAAAGATACCCGAGCAGAGAAAGCAAAATCCACCTCTGACTCCAACCAAGTTTACCTTGATGGATGGTTAAAAGATACCCGAGCAGAGAAAGAAAAATCAGCCTCTGATTCCAACGAAGTTTACCTTGATGGATGGTTGAAAGATACTAGAGCAGAGAAACCAAAATCCACATCTAACTCCAACCACGTTTACCTTGATGGATGGTTGAAAGATACCCGAGCAGAGAAACCAAAATCTACCGCTGACTCCAACCAAGTTTATCTTGATGGATGGTTGAAAGATACCAGAGCTGAGAATGAAAAATCCACTCCAGACTCCAAGCTAGTTTATCTTGATGGATGGTTAAAAGATACCCGGAAGTAGATTATATCTTTGTTTATTAATGCCTATGTCATTCCCGTGATTTTCAATGTTGTCCTATGTTTTAAATTTATATGTATTGTAAGATCTTATTTCTATGTACTAAGTAATGAATCACTGTGTACTAAATAATTTAATGTATCTATGAGCTAGATGTTTGTGTTTTAAAAGAAGTCTATTGATTATTGGCGTCTCTTTAGTATTTAAAACTTTTGTAGTCCTTTGTATATCTTCTACGGAAGTTGAAGTTACCTTTTTATTAATTCAGTGTGTTTATGCTTAAAATAAAGAGTTAAATATGTTTTTGGTCCTTATAAATATCTCAAAACTTATTTTTAATCCTTATTAAAAAATTATATATTTTAGTCCTTACAAAAAATTTATGCAAGTAGTTTTAGTCCATGTTATTTTCTAAAATCGTTTAATTACCCTTTAACTTTTAATTTTTTTAATAATGTTTTTCATATATATATATTTAGAATATTGTACAATGTTTATTTACCAAATTTTAAAATTTGTTAAAATGAGAAAAACTAGATATGAATTTTTTAAATTTCAAAATCTCAACTTAAAAATCATGTTTCACTACAAGAAAACTAGGGTTTTACGACAAAAAAATTGCGACATTTACTTGATAACCGTCGTGATATGATATAGAGACAGTTGTTACGACGGTTAACACCAACCGCTCTTACTTTTTTTTAAATTAATAAAAAATTGTGACGGTTATCAATAAACCGCCCTAAATTAAAGTTTACGACGGTCAAATAATCTTCATAAAACATTTATCACGACGGTACATCAACCGTCGCTCCTACATTATACCGTTGAATTAATTTATTATTTTATTTATAAAATTGTAAATAAATTAATTAAGGTAAGTATGTAATTAATTTCAGTAAATATTTTATGATGAATTATATTTATTTATTGTAACTTTTTTTATTATACTTTATTACAGTAGTTTAAATCAGTTTACTATTTCAATTATAAGTTTTTAAATAAATAAATTTATTATCATTATAACACTTTATTTTTAATTATAAGTTTTTAAATAAATAAATTTATTATCATTATAACACTTTATTTTTAATGAAAAGTAAAATTTGATTATGATCATTATAAATTATTGTTAATTAGCATTTAAATTCAATTTTTAATTTGAAAATATTTATTAAGACACAATTATTTTTCAAAAATAATAATAATTTGTTAGTTTAAAAAGTAATAAAATTTTAATTAAAATAAACTAAAAAAATACATGTGAAATATTGATTATAATAGCATAAACTCATTTAAAAACGCATATGGTTATTTATGTTATCTCAAAAAGTTTATCAAATTCATTTTATAAGAGAAATTTCTAACGTTGATCCAAATGTTTTTATATACGGGAAATAATTTATTGTTATCCTAAGTTTTTATAAACGATCCCAAATATATAAATAAAAAATGTATTGTTAATCCAAATATTTTAATAAACAAAATTATTTTTATAAAAGAGAAAAATATATTGTTAATTTAAATCTTTTTATAAACGAAAAAAATATATTGCTGAATATGTTTTTATATCTTTGAATAAATACATCAGGGGAAAATTATTGTACGTTCACTACATAGTTCTGGGTAGCAAATGTTTGTGGGTTGGTTGATTTCAGCAAAAATTCTCAAGTCGCATTCGAACGAAAAACATTGCTTCCAAAAATATGGATAATTGAACATTAACATCAATTCTAGAATGGATGACTGAATCTGGATCAACACAGATTCTTGCCATCATCGCATTTGAGTGGAATACATTTTAATTTTCAAATGTGGAAGCGTTGATTGCATCGTCGCGGAATAAACGGAGCATCTTCTGTTTTATAAAAAGGTTTTGAACTTGAAAGCCAAAAGGAAAAAAGGTTTGAACGTGTTGAAATTGATTTTACGGGATATAAGTGTCAAATGACCAAGCTATATGACTCATATTCAAACACTTAAGGAAAAGGAAGGACATATGTCCCGCTCGTCTGTTTAATCCATTTAGTGAAAAAGAGCTAGACAAGTTTAGTCTTAACTATTTTAACAGTGGGTGTGTATCAAATGGTTAAGCCATGCAGTTTGTAGTCAAACACTCGTGAGAAAGGTTGAAAATATTTCTAGCTTGCTCGCTTACTTTTTATTTTGAACTAAACTTACTTAATTAAATGTGTTTTAATTGGATCGTGATTATTCAAATAATCTAGGAAAAGTAGACATACGTCAAGCTCGTTTGTTCGATCCGTTTATTAGGGAAAAGATTTGAAAATGACTTATTGTTGGATCAAGTGCAAATTAATATGAAAAGGTTTGGTGAGCGGTGAAAAGGTACTTGACAATGGGTCAAGCACCGTGATGCGATTGCATTTCATTTGAAAAAGAGCTTGACGTTGGGTCAAGCGTTTTTATTTTAAAAAGGTTGATTTTCAGATGCTAGATTATTTAGGAACTGACTAATAAAAGGCAAAAATAAAAAACAAATAAATTTATTACACTTCATTGGAATGGATGGTACATTATGTCGAAAGAGGATATAATAAAGAAATCAAAATACGCGGCCATTAAAAAACAAACAAGTGAATTAATCATTTAATCAATTAATTAAAAAGTGATTAAATCAATTAATTAAGTTAATAAAAATTAATTAACAAAACTAATCAATTTTTATTAACTAATTCAACTAATTAAAATAATATTTACTTAATCGATTAAATATAAACAAAAAGAAATAATTGAAAATAGAAAATAAAATAATAAAAAGAAAGATGTATAAAAATGAAAATGGGTTTGCAAAATAGAAAGATAAATGCGCCCAAAACAAAGCTTGTAAATTTTATTTTTTTACTGTAAAACTGTAAAATTGATTTCAGTTCACTGATGTAATTTGGTTCTTTCCAAAGCTGTAACATGATTTTTTTTACTAATGTAGTTATTTCTTCTACTGATGCAAACTTTAACAACTTTTTGATTCTTAATTGAATGGAAATGTTTATTGTGTAAACTGGATTTTTCATGGATGTAAACGAATGTTGATTGGATATATGTTTATAAAAATGAATAATTGATTTACAAAAATGGATATAAATGGACTTTTTGAGAATTGGTTTTTTAAAAGTGATTTGATGTAGTGTTAATGGACAATAACTGGATGTTAAATGGATATGGATAATGAAATGGTTGAAGTGATTTGTGATTTGGATATAAAGTGGATGTTTAAGGATATGTACATGAAAAATGGATGGATGACTAAAACAACTTGATAAAATGGATTTGTATTTTAGAATGACCAATGCTAGCATAAGACTCAAGTGAACTTGAAATGGTTTGAACAAAATTCAAATTGACCCGAACTTCAAATAAGGTTGACCTTGACCTTTCGTACACTTTGACTTTTGACTTTTTTGAATGATGCATAAAAAGATGCATGATAAATGTAACTTGACTCTAGAAAAATATCTTCTTTTGTTCTTCTTATTCTTTCTCACAAATTTGAGATAACAAGGTAGTTACTTTAAGGTGTCATAGAATATTGTGTTCATCAACAACACTTTGAGAGTGTCTCAAAACCTTGAATATGACATTTCCTTAATCAAAGTTATTGTCTCACGAAGATTCAGAATATATGGATTTTTTAGTTTTTCCTCCATTGTTCCTTGATCTTTTGTTTGTGTCTCTTAAGCTGAGTCTTTCTCAAACTCTGTTCATTTTGCTTTTTTCCCATTTTCTTTTTTAACAACAACTTTTTCATTTTCTTCACCACTGCCAATTTAACTCACTTAGTAGTATTCATTTGAGTTAGCCTGAGTGTTGACATTGGTTTTTAGATCAAGTAGATCTTTAACTAAATGAACAATCTGCATTGCCAGATTTTTATTGCAACGTCTATGCATTTCTGGTTTTTCATAGTCACTTACATGAACTGATTCGTTGTCTCTTCCAATCTTGCTGTATTGTCCTATTGATGAAGATTATGGTATTTTGCCATAGACAATTATATGAACTAATTTAATGTATCATCCAACATTAGTGTATTTTATTGTTGAGGAGGATTTAAGTATGATTATTTTAATGTATCATCCAAGATGGAATATAAAAAGATTCTTTCACTATGAAGTGAGGAACGCGTGCTCCTTTAAACCAATCAGTGACGTGAAATTCACGTCTTAACACACGCCAACAGTAAAAAACTTTATTGTCCAGTCTGTACCATGTCAATTTTGTGTGAGGATTTTTTCCCTCTAAAACGTTGCGACGTGGTTACCATTTCACAACTATTTTTTTTTAAAATCCAAAATTACCTCTCTCTGAACATTTTATAATTTTTAATTTTTAGTTTTATTATAGAGATGTGTTTCCCACTTTGCAAATTTTTTTCTTATAAAATTCTGAAACCCAAGAAATATAAATTTATTTTCATTATTTTATTAGAGAAAAAAGTAGTGACGTGATTATCACGTCGCAACAGTTTTTTTTAAGTCACGTAATAACCACGTCACAACTTCACTTAGGTAGGGAGGAGTTTTTTTGTAGTGGCATAATTCAAATAAGACGTTTATTATGAGACGGAGGGAGGAGGGAGAATATGACAATAATATAATAATTTAAAAATATTGCAACAATATAATCCTTCTATTGTATCAAAATTAAAGTTAATAAATTTTTATTTAAGATTATTTTAATAATAATTTTAATAAGAATTAAAAATATTTAATTTTTTATTGGTTTAAAATAAAAAAATAAAAAAATTTATTATAATGATTTAATAAATAATTCTACATCTTAAAAAGTTCATTTTAATGTTAAAATATTACTGTCGTATATAATCAATATATTTTATTGGGTTAATAGTAGTTTACCCCCTGTAATATGTGCGTGTTTCGGTTTACCCCCAACATTGCCAAAGGCAGGTTTTGACAACGGTTTTTTTGGAATAACCGTTGTCAAAAGGTAGAGAGGGGGGAAAAACAAAAATCGCTAACATTACATATGATGAATTACTATTAACCCTATCTTAGTTTTA